>NC_092044.1:23379338-23562422 GCF_003086295.3 Arachis hypogaea | reverse complement strand
TGATTGATATGTCAATCAGTAGCGTGGCATATACCACGTGTCAGGTCGTCACTTGACATGTAAAAAGATTTTTTTTATAATCAAAATAGTTCTTGAAAGTCCAGACGTAAAGTCATTTTCATCCCTAAAATTTTAAAAGTTAATCAAACTAGTCCTTATATAATTTTTTTTCTATAATATTAAATTTGAAATATTTTTATATACAACTATCTTAATAGAAATGTAATTGACAACAGAAAATTAGATGTATCTTTTTTCTTAAATTTCTTTCAATTCAACTTTACAAAATATTAAAATTTGTTACTTTTTTTATTATTATTATTATTATTATTATTAATTATTATTATTATTATTTATTATTATTATTATTTATTATTACATATGCTAAACGAATTACTTTAAGCGTAATACGTGCAAAGATTATAATAAATTTTTGTGTGTTTCATATGTTTAAGATAGATTATATAATTTTTCTTTTAATTTCACAAGTCAATGAGATAAAATAAAATAGAAAACATTATACCTATACATAACACATGCTACTCTTACCCGCACTAGTACATTTAGGGGTGGCAAACGGGCCTAAACTCGCCGGACCGGCCCGCGTAACCCGCCAAAAAAGGCGGGCTGGGCTAGAAAATCGGGGACCGCCAAATAGCAAAAGCTCGCCTAACCCCACCGCTTAAACCGCGGTTTTGGCGGCTTTGGCGGGGGCGGGGCGGGCTTCCCCGCCGGGCTAGTTTTTTTAGTGAGGGGTATTTTGCAACTTCAAAACCTAACTTCCCAACCTAATTACAAGAGTATGAAGATAAAATTGAGTGTTTTGAATTATGTTTATGTATTTTGGAGACAATATTATAATTATGTTTGGATTATGTTTATTTGCTTTGGAGAGAATATTATACTTATTTTGAATGAAAATTTGGTTTATAATTATATTTATTAGATATTTATAATTACAAAGATTTAAGTTGTAAAATAAAAAAATAATTTTTATGCCATTAGAAATTATAAATTATTAATATGGTTGTGAAATATATATATTACTTAGTAGTTAATAGTAAAAAAAAAAAGATGAGCTTTGGCGGGCTTAGCCCGCCAGCCCGCCAGCCCGCAGTTAGGCGGGGCGGGCTAGGATTCTAGGACCGCCTAATTAGGCGGGGCGGGGCGGGCCAGCCTGCCAAAGGGCGGGCTTCTGGCGGGGCGGGGCGGGGGGGGGGGGGGGGGGGCGGGGCGGGCGGGCTTCCCGCTTGCCATCCCTAAGTACATTATATAAATAGAAATGCTTCATATTAAATAAATTTTTTGTGTTTTAACTGAAATATTTAAAAAATTATATTAGAGTATTAAGATTCAAAAGTGATTCACAAATCAGTTTTTCAATATTGAGTTTCGTTATATAAATTAAACAATAATAAAAATTATAATTTTAAAAAATTTAAAAGATTTAAAATTTAAAATAATTACTATATTATTTAGTAAAATTTAAAATATTAAATTTTTAAATATATAATCAACAATAATTTGATAAACTCAATTAAATAAAAAAATTCACATAAAAAATTATAATTTGAAAATGTAAAATTTTAAAATATAAATGACAAAATAACTTTATAAAAATTTAATTATTTTTATTATTTATGTAAAGAGAATTTTGTTTATTAAAGTTTAAAAAATAATATTAAAATTAGTAGTATAAAAAATATTTTAAATTTAATATTATAAAAAAATTATATAAGGGATAAGTATTGTTTTGGTCCCTCACGTTGAGGGTCGGAATCGAACCCGTCCCTGGTGTATATTTTGATTTAAAATCACCCTTAAAGTCGTATTTAAATTTAAAAATCGTCATTTCTAATAAAATTTTTTAATTTATTCCTAAACTACCCCTATAATAAAGAAATTATAAATTTTAAAAAAATAAAAGAAACACGCTGGGGGGAGAAAAGGGTATTCGAAGGGGGGAGGGAGAAGGGGGGAGGGGGAACGGTGCCGGCGGCGAAGAGAGGGAGGAGGGGAAGTGGAAGAAGTCAGAGAAGAAGAGGAAGAAAATGAAGGGGACGCGAGTTCGGGGTGGGGGAAGGGGAAAGGGCGCGGGTTCGGGGTGGGGGTGGGGGGAAGGGGAGATCAGAGGGGGAGGGAAAAGGGAAAAGGGGAAAGGGGGACAGCGGCGGCGGCGAAGCTTGGAGTTGCCGTCGCCGTCGTCGTGGCCGTCGCCGTTGGGGATCGCAAGGGAGAGAGGAGACGCGAGCCACTGCCGCCTCGCCGCCTCGCCGCCTCGCAACCTCGCTGCCTCTGTCTCGTCGCCTCTGCCTCGCCACCTCTGCCTCGTCACCTCTGCCTCTCCGCCTCACCGCCTCTGCCTTGCCGCCTCCGTCTCGCCATTCTGCTTTCTTACTTTCTGTTTTTTTGTTTTCTGTTTTTGCTTCTTGGTTTGGTGTTATTGCTGTTGTTTGGTGTTCTTGGTGGTGGTGGTGGTGGTGGTGGTGGTGGTGGTGGTGGTGGTGTTGGTGTTGGTGGTGGTCTTGCTTTCTATTTTTGCATCTTGGTTTGGTGTGGTTTGGTGTTGTTTGGTGTTGTTGCTGTTGTTTGGTGTTCTTGTGGTGGCGGTGGTAGTGTTGCTGGTTGTGGTGGTGGTGTTGGTTGTGGTGCTGGTTGTGGTGGTGGTGTTGGTGTTGGTGGTGGTGGTGGTGGTGGTGGTGGAGGTAATTGTGCTGGTAGTGGTGAGGGTAGTTTGTCCAAAAAAATTAAAAGGACGATTTTAATACGAAAAAAACATTAAGTATGATTCTAAATCGGAAATTACATTGGGGACGGTTTTGATTCCGACCCTCAACGTGAGAGACCAAAACAATACTTATCCATTATATAAAGACTAGTTTGATTAATTTTTAAAATTTTAAAGATGAAAATGACTTACGTTTGGACTTTTAAGGACTATTTTGATTATAAAAAACTTTTTTACATGTCAAGTGATATGTGGTACGCCACGTGTCACCAACCTGACACATCAATCAATCATCTTGTGTCACGTGACACTTAATATAACACATCATCATCTAACTAATAAAAATACTAATTTAACTTATATTTTATCTTTCAGGGAATAATATAACTAAAAAAATTATTTAAGAATTAATTTAAAAATTAAATAATCTTTAAAAGACGAATTTAAATATTAACCTTTTTTTTGTCAGCAGCTTGTGGAAGTATTGGAAGTTTGGTTGGGCATATGCAAAGCTTTTCGGTTGCTATATTGTTGGTTGTGTTGGAAGTCAAACAAAGTCAACACTTGTTAACACTTTGGTACCCAACTTATTGCATTGGGTATATCACTAACAAAGCCTAACTAACCCTTGTGTAATTTTATGTATGTTGCATTTCTTAAGGATAAGCTAGGATTTGATGATGCATTCAATTACAAAGAAGAAACACATCAAAGCTCTACTCTTAGAAGGTATGAAATGTACTTAGTTTAATTGAAATATTAAGATGTGCAAAAATATTTGATAACTAAAATAAATTAGTCAAAAATAATTAGAATTTATTTTATTTAATATTTATTAATTATTAATAATTAATAAATATTAAATAAAATAAATTTTAACTATTTTTTGTCTTTTTATCATTACCGTAAGATATGATGTTTTTTATTTACTATAAAATAATTTAAAAGTGATTTAAAATCATCACAAAATCAAAAAGTAACCGTTGCAAAATTCCGGCCGTGGTGTAATGATTCCATTAGCTTTAGAAACTTATATTTCACCCATTTTACTAATTAAGGTTTCTGATATTTTGGTTAAAATAAAATATTAATTGTTTATAATTATTCACCAATTTTTAATATTAATTTAGTTTTACATCTTATTTATTTAAAATACTGACGATTAAGATTTTTAATTAAAATAATAATTTTTTACTCATAAAATAGTTTTAAATATTTTTATGAGTTCAATTCTATATAACAGTAGCACATATATATAACTCAATATGAGCGTTCAAATAGTATAAATTCAAGAAATTGTAGATTCGGTTAAAGCTATTTATAAATCAATATTTATTTTACGTTTTTATTATTATTATTATTATTATTATTATTATTATTATTATTATTATTATTATTATTATATATATATATATATATATTGTATAAATATTAAATTACACCAAATACACTCTTAATCAAATGAAAATAAAGCTTAGATTATCAGCAAATTAATCTTTAATTTATCAGACCAAAAAATACTATAAACAACAAAAAAGTGGGATGAAGTGTCAAAATATAAAAGTAATTAGAAATTTTAACTTATAATTTTTTATTATCCTTCTAATTTTTAAATAACAAAAATTTTGTATTTTTTTTATGTTTCAAAAAAATAACACATAAAATTAAATTATTTTTTCAGTAAAAAATGTATCATAAGTAATTTTGCTTTTATTTCATTTTAGGTATTTTCATGAGAGAATTGACATATATTTCGATAATGTTGGGGGCAAGATGTTAAAAGTAGTGATTGATAACATGAACATATTTGGTAGAGTGGTTGTTTGTGGAGCAACATCGGAGTATACTGATATAAGAAAACGAGCTCACTAGATTTAGTGAATGTTATATACAAGAGAATCACCATATAAGGGTTTTTAATTCTTGATCTCATGATTCACCACTTCTAAAATTTTATGATAAAAACATCAAATTATTTTCGAACTAGAGAATTACAAGTGACTGAAGACATCTCATTGGGTTAGTAGAAGAGAAAGAATGAAGGGATTATAGAAAACAGAGTATGACATATATAGTAGAAGGTTTAAATGTCAAACTTTTCCGTTTATGTATGTAATGTATGGTAAACTTTATATTAACAATAAGAATAAGAATAACGCTGTCGTTATTATGTTCAAGCTTGCTAAAATAAAGGATTGATATTCGTTCACTTTTTTTTTCACATAAATTCAAAAAGTTAATTGCAATAAATACATCGGTAAATTTAATATTTTGTATATTAGAAAATCTCAGAAGCCATCAGTTTATAGTAATTTTAATTAGTATTTAATCAGTATAAATACTAAATTATTTCAATAAATTATATAAATTCTAATAAATATAAGTATAAGTTATTTTGACTCGTATGTAAATTTTGATAAATATAGACGTAAACTATGTGTTTTTTGTATATAAACTCCTATAAATATAAATGCAAACTATTATTGATTAAGTAGTTGTTCAAAATAATAATATTTGTATGTATCATTATTGTTTTGTATATTCTTCTTTTAATACTTAAAATACAAATTCAAAATTTTTAAAATAAATTAATTTAAATTAAATTTAAAAATTAGAATTATAATTCAAATAAATTTCAACAAGTGAAATTGTCCTTCCAAAATCAGCAAAAAGCTATGGAATAATATTGTTCCTCCAAAAGTGAAATTGTTATTGTGATTCTTAATCCAAGAGAAATTCAACACAAAGAATCGGATAAGCTACTTAGACATGGCATTGTAGCACAAGAAAATTCGAGGAGTGTATTCTGTAATAATAAATTAAAATTACTTTTAAATTATTTTTTCATGTGTAAATTCTTAGAGTATATGGAGTCAAGCTCTTCAAGTAAGAAACTTGATGTGGGTGTAGTCAGGTTATACAAGTGAGTACTTCAGATTTTGGATGGATCATAAAGTGCCATGATAATTAAATGAGGTATGGATATTATTCTTTTATGTTATAACTTGGTGTTTGTGATATTTAAGAAATAAAAAAATTTTCGATGCTAAGGAGTTAAATATGGAAGGAGTAAAAAATGATATTATATATCACGTATAACTTTGGGCAAAAAACAAAATAAAAAAGAGTGTGAAGGTATAATATGTAGCTACTCTCATAGAGTTCGAAAAATATCTCCCAAGTAATAGTTTTATTACCGTGCTGCAATAGACGACACGCTCCTTACCACCAAAATTAAGTCTCTCCTTCCAGCCGATAAGTGAAAAACTTCACAGATTAATTTTTCGGCACATATTGAGCTTGCAGTGCTCTCTCCATGGTATGGAACTAGTTAACAGCTTCAGTGGAGTTGGTTGTACCCTTGAAGGTTGGAGGATTCACTTTCAGGAATGTAGCCAAAGTCATTTTCTTATTACCTCTCTGTCTTTGTCCTCGACCTTGTGCACGTCCACGAGACGCCATTTGGATCCTGTCGATATCAAACAATTGATATTAAGGTGATTAATCTCAATATCTCAAGTCTAGTATTTCAAATTTCTAAATGTATGTTCATGAACAATTGTGCTACATTTATCAAGCATATATTCTAAATAGCATATAAACACAACTCAGAGTATGACCAGAAGAATAATCAGTCCATCCCTTAGGCTCTACAAGGATAAATTGCTTTGATACCATAAATGTAATGTCCTACCACACAGAGCTTTACCCATAAATCGTAAATCAATGGTGATGAGGCATTACGACACTTAAAATATAGAAGGATGATATTAACTAGAAGCTCATGAAAAAAATTTAAACATCGGCAGCCGTTAATCACATACGAACACGTTAAAGTGGCAAGCATTGTATACAAAAGCGGAATATTTTATTAGTTCAAAGTGAAGATACATAATAATGTATATACATATTAGTTATTAGTATTGACCCACAAAGAAAGGCTAGCTAGAATAATATAACACTAGAAAATATACAAAATAGAAAGCCTATTTCTCCAAATAAAAGCCTCTAAGAGGAATATACAGTCATATATAACAAAGTTCCAAAGTGGAAAAACCTCTAGTATCAAAACAAAATATTTCAAAAGTGATCCTCTTCGATTGGTCACCTGAAACTTTGTACTCTCAGCGAGGTGTGTTGCGTCCTACATATGAAAAATATGAAATCTACGACGGGTGAGAACGTGAAGGTTTTCAGTAGAGTAACAATTCTAAATAAAGACTACATAAGAAAATATGAATCCTCTAGGCAATCCTAATCTCTAACTTCACAAGAATCCAAGCCTAGGGTCTTAACTAATCCATACAGGATAAAGTTGCTAAGATAAGAGTATTTAAATTACCACTAGTCTCATCCATTCCCAACAGTAATTCTCATTATTTTAATACCTCATCCATTTCCAACAGTCCTCTTCATGATTAATTTCAATTTCTATTCTTTCAATGGAATGAAAACACACACAAGAAATTATACCAAACAATCACAAATAAGAACATTTAGGACAAGTAATACAATTAGCAGTTAAACAAGATTATCAAATAGGCAAATCAAGACAATTATGTACACCCAAACAATTGCAAACAAATGCACATGATGTATGCCTATTCTACTGACCGTGACCCCATATGTCGGTTAAACTACCAGACCCAACACATCCGTTAGCTAACCCAAATATCGTCTCCCTATTGTGCATCCTCGGGAGGAACATCCCGAACTTATCACAAGTCGGTCTCGAAAGGGAGAGTGTCCTGTCACATCTTGGGAGGGAGAGTGACCTGTCACCTTCTCACTCGGGGTATCACCCAGACTTATCACAAGCCGGTCTCAGGAGGGAGAGTGCCCTATCACCTTGAAATCAGAGAGAATGTGGGAGAATAATAAGAAGGAGAGTGTCTTTCCGCCTTTCCTTAACTTAGGAAAAATAATACAAAAAAGAGTGTCTTTCCACCTTTCTCATATCTACACCACAACTCCGAGCAAACGGGACATCACCACCATCCTTATTCAGTGCCAATACCTCATCAACAACGCAAGCAGAATGAAACCCACGTCCTTGCCAATCAATAATAACCATCAACCAAACCCATTATCATCATCAAATTTATCATTAATCTTAATCGCTAGCATATATCTCAATCACATTTTTCCTTATAAACCTCCTCTAAACTCTCACTTTTTAACATAAGCCTCTAATCAAATCATTTCAATCATAATCACAATCTTAACCAATCTTGTAAAGTATAACTCATCATAATTTTCATTCATTTATGAAAATAATCAACGTCCTCATTTCATAAGCGGGACTATGCCACCATTCTCACCGTGGACAGGATAAAATCACCATTCCCACATAACAATGACACACTGAGCAAGTGAAACATTACCACCATCCTTGTCAAGCAAATAATGATTATGAACCCGTGAGCGGGACAAAACTACTGTCTTCACCATGGGCAGGACGAACCACTATCCCCACAATATTTTCTATCCAGTTAACAAAGTTTTTATCTGACAATTACTTAATTCAATCCATTATATCCACCCCCAACATATTCAAAGCCTATAATATAATTTTCAGAGTTCATACGGAAGTTACAGGGTTTACAAACTTGTCGGAAATGTTAAATAGCTTAAAAACAGTACTTTGGAAAAATCAACACAATTGTGTGTACACAGACTTCGTGCGTACGCATGGAACCTGATTCGGTCCCTTGAGGATTTACAAATAATTCATACGCACAAAAGCGCAATGGTGCGTACGCAGGAACCTGGTTCGGCCACTAACTTTGCAAAATTTGTTAATTCAATTTTAACCACTAATTTTCAAACACACATAACTTTTTCTACAAAAATTATTTTCTCTCCGTTCTTTGACGGTCTTAAAGTAGACATTCCCAATTTTAATTCAAAATAAGTTTCATTCATTTTCAAGCTCCGAGTGTCAAGTTATTACCCGTCAAAGATGACCAAAATTATCAAATTGCACATTTTCTGCAACATTCAAAACTCACACTACTCAAAAACCTTCTCTTTTTGAAAACATTACATAATAGCCTCATCAATTTCCAAGGCTAACCATTTATTTTATTCTTAACTCCATCTAATTCTTTACAAATTAATTCATTAAAATTTAATTTGTATTTCAAAATCATGTAATTTTCCATTTAAAATCAAAATCATCAAAACTCCAATTATTATCAAATTTAGACTATAACCCTCGTCAATCTCATCCTCCATAATATGCAATACACCAATCAAACATACAATCCTACAATAGGCACCCAAATATAATTATATGTATTCCTCATACAAACTCCAATTTCATCAATCACACCACCACAAGTCAATATACATATCAAGAGATATAACTCAATCAATCACGGCCTTCGACCTAAAATTCATTCAACATTCAAACCTTCATTCAATTTCACACATTACCTACAAGGGTTTCAACCTCAACAAACACAGCACAATACATTAATACATATTAAATTTTTACCAAACTTACCAAGGGGTGCAACTCACCCAATCATGGTCTCCGACCCAAAATTTATTCAACAATCAATAATAAACCAAAATAACATATTCATACTAAGTCATCAACCATATCACTTCAATTTTATCTTAAGGTCAACTAGCCTAGGATTTCACATAACATTATATAATGTTTATTCGAAACTGAAACCCGTACCTTAGTTGACGGTGGTTCCAACCTCTTGAACCTTTTTCCCCGTCCAAGTCTAGCCTCAATCAACATCAACCAAGCCAAGCATCCAAGAAACTCTACTAAATCTAATTTCATTCAAATTTTCACATTGTTCTTACTAGATTTTTATACAAATTAGAGAAAAATAGACAAAAAGGGTTCTCTTACCTTGTTCTACATATTCATGGGTCAAAACTCTACTAGAATGTGAGCTTGTGCTTCCCTAAAATATCAAAATTACAAATTTTCAACACCCACATATCCAAAATACAAAAATAGAGGAAAATAGAAAAATAGGACAGGGTTCTCGTGATTACTCACCACAAAAGTGGTATAGAAACATAGAGGGAGTTGATAATGACGCGTAGCCGCAAACGGATCATCGATTGGAGTTCCGATTTGTGAGAAAAGTGGATTTGAATGTAAAAGTGAATAGTATTTCTTCTCTTCTCTTTTCTCTCACTCTTGTGCCCTTCTCTCTCACTTTGGTGAATGGGTGAAAAATGAAAATGAGAGTCACGTTGTTGACTCTTATAAGCGAAGGATATTTTTGTCTTTTCATCTATTGGCCCTACTTAGGGCCAAATTTTTAAAGATAAGTGTTTCGGTTCGTATTTCAAATATTTTTCTGGTTATTTCTATATTTTTATTTTTCTCATACGCAGTACCGGACAGACCTAAGTGTGTACAGTTAATTATAATACCGGTATGCATTTTTTTTACAACTAATTTTTGCGCTTTAATTAATTATCTGAGCTCAAGTTTTATTCGTAAATTTTCATATTATGAAATTTAAATTTTTAACCCAGATTGAACATTTTCAAAGCCATATTAATTCAATTTTAATTATTTAATTGACTGGTTAAAATTTTCGGGTCTTACAACATGGAATCTTCATGTATGATACCTTTGGTCAGAAGGAAGGGACTAGACAGAGCACTATTTCATAGGACTTTCATTTATGCTGAAGTGTAGCATTGCACAATCAAATTAATCAATCTCTCTGGCAGACCAACTTTGATGAGAGTATCTTGGATAAATTGTCAATTTAATCTGTCACATGCCTTCTCTAAATAAATCTTGATTGCCATATATCCAACATACCCTTTCTTTGTCCTCATCGTGTGAATCACTTCCTGAGCAATTAGAATATTATTCGCGCTCTGCCTTCCTGAAATATAAGTGCATTGAGACGGACTAATAAGCTTCGACATAATTGCTTTGAGCATGTGAAAAATGATTTTGGTGATCAGCTTATACGTGACATTGCATAATCCAGTCGGCCTAAACTAACGGAAAGATTTTGAGTTGTCCTTTTTTGGAATAAGGAAAATGAAGCTATTGTTGATTGCCTTGATTTTCTCATGATTAAAGAAAATTTTTTCACCCACTCTACCAATAACCATTTAACCAAGTCCTAGTTGCTCTGGTAGAACAATGAATATAGGTCATCAAGTCCCGGAGCTTTCCAAGTACCCATAGCAAAGAGGGACGAAGCAATTTCTTCATCAGTAACCATATTGTCTAGCCGGCTTCTCTCCTCATCAATCAGTGAAGGAATCAAGCAAGGAGCCTCCAACTTCTCGTAAGGCATATCTTCTATGTATAAATTGAGAAAGTTTTATGCCCCAAGATCTTTAAATTGTTGGAAATCATCTATATATACCGCTTCATTATTCTTCAACATAATCACTTTATTCTTCCTCTTTCTAGAAGTTGCAATGTTGTGGAAGTAGGAGGTATTTTTGTCTCCATAGTTAATCCACTTACAACTTGAGCACTGCTTCTAGTAGATTTCTTTCTGAATAAGCAATGTCTCTAACTTTTTCCATAGAGAGTATTGCAAATTATCTAGGAAAGGGTTTATCTCAAACTAAAGAGCAGCAACAATGGCATCCAATCTTGAAAATAGTCGGGATTTTCTTCTGAACAAGTTCCCAAATACATCTCCGTGTCAATGCTCAACTACCTTCATAAACTTTGAAATATTTTCATTCAAGGGTCTATTTTTTGCCAGTTACTCTCCAGCAAATTCTTGAATTCAGTATGTGTTTGCTAAGCTGTAATGAATCTAAAAAGTCAAGAAAAAGATCTTGCCAGTTGACTCACCAAAATGCAAAAGAATTGGACCATGATCTGACTTTAATTTCGAAAGGTGTTTCACCACTTCCTGATTAATTCTTTAGGACCATGCATTGTTTACAATATATCTATCTAGTCTTCTTCTAATTGGCCTTCTTTGCCAAGTGAAAGGCTGACGTTGAAACCCCATATCTTGTAACCCATATCCTAAGAGACAATCAGCAAAGTGTTGCTAGTCTTTTGATAGTTGAAAGTTACCTATTGTGTTTGCCATTGATAACACACGGTTAAAATCACTGCCCACACACCACTCACCCTGTAGAGAATCAACAATTCTCAATAAGCCTTCCCACAGAGCAGACCGTAACCCAAGATGAGGGAAACCATAAACCACTATCAAATGCCAAAATTGATTTGTACCATACGCAACCTTCAAGTATATAAACTATTTGTGAGACTCAATAACATCAACTTTCCACTATTTGAGCCCCACAATATCCAGATGCCTCTGAAAAAACCAACTCCTTCTTTAAGATACCAATTTAAAAATCCAAACCTTTTCGAAATATTACTTGCTTTCGCACCCAAGACATGTGTTTCAAGAAAGCAAATGAGATTAGTATGGCATCTATAATACAACTCTCTCTCCAAAATAAAAAACTGTTCCTTCCAACCCCTATGTAGTTCTATATTAGAATATTCATCAAAACTAAGAATGAAAGGAATAGGACATGATGAGCGGATAATTTGTACGCTTTTTGGCATTATTTTTAGTATGTTTTTAGTATGTTTTAGTTAGTTTTTATTATATTTTTATTAGTTTTTAGTTAAAATTTACTTTTCTAGAATTTACTATGAGTTTGTGTGTTTTTCTGTGATTTCAGGTATTTTCTGGCTGAAATTGAGGGACCTGAGCAAAAATCTGATTCAGAGGCTGAAAAAGACTGCAGATGCTGTTGGATTCTGACCTCCTTACACTCGAAGTGGATTTTCTGGAGCTACAGAAGCTCAATTGGCACTCTCTCAACTGCGTTGGAAAGTAGACATCCTGGGCTTTCCAGAAATACATAATAGTTCATACTTTGCTCGAGATTTGATGGCCCAAACAGGCGTTCCAAGTCAGCTCAAGAATTCTGGTGTAAAACGCCGGAACTGGCACAAGAATGGGAGTTAAACGCCCAAACTGGCATAAAAGCTGGCGTTTAACTCCAAGAATAGTCTCTACACGAAAATGCTTCAATGCTCAGTCCAAGCACACATCAAGTGGGCCCAAAAGTGGATTTTTATGTCATTTACTCATTTCTGTAAACCCTAGGCTGCTAGTTCTCTATAAGTAGGACCTTTTACTATTGTATTTTCATCTTGGTTCTTATGGTTCCCTCTCTGGGGCCGAAGCCAATGATCACCATTATCACTTATGTATTTTCAATGGTGGAGTTTCTACACACCATAGATTAAAGTGTGGAGCTCTACTGTATCTCGAGTATTAATGCAATTACTATTGTTCTTCTATTCAATTCGGCTTATTCTTGTTCTAAGATATCACTTGTTCCTCAACTTGATGAATGTGATGATCCGTGACACTCATCATCATTCTCACCTATGAACGTGTGCCTGACAACCACATCCGTTCTACCTTAGATTGAGTGGATATCTCTTGGGTTCCTTGATCAGAATCTTCGTGGTATAAGATAGAATTGATGGCGGCATTCAAGAGAATTCGGAAGGTCTAAACCTTGTCTGTGGTATTCTGAGTAGGATTCAAGGATTGAATAACTGTGACGAGTTTCAAACTCGCGATTGTGGGGCGTTAGTGATAGACGCAAAAGAATCACTGGATTCTATTCTGACATGATCGAAAACCGACAGCTGAATAGCCGTGCTGTGACAGAGCGCGTTGAGCATTTTCACTGAGAGGACGGGACTGTAGCCATTGACAACGGTGATGCCCAACATACAGCTTGCCATGGAAAGGAGTAAGAAGGATTGGATGAAGACAGTAGGAAAGCAGAGAGACGGAAGGGACAAAGTGATGAGCGGATAATTTGTACGCTTTTTGGCATTGTTTTTAGTATGTTTTTAGTATGATCTAGTTAGTTTTTAGTATATTTTTATTAGTTTTTAGTTAAAATTCACTTTTCTGGGAGTTTGTGTGTTTTTCTGTGATTTCAGGTATTTTCTGGCTAAAATTGAGGGACCTGAGCAAAAATCTGATTCAGAGACTGAAAAGGACTGCAGATGCTGTTGGATTCTGACCTCCCTGCACTCGAAGTCGATTTTCTGGAGCTACAGAAGCCCAATTGGTGCGCTCTCAACGGCGTTGGAAAGTAGACATCCTGAGCTTTCCAGCAATATATGATAGTCCATACTTTGCCCAAGATTTGATGGCCCAAACCGGCGTTCAAAGTCACCCTCAGAAATGCCAGCGTTAAACGCCGGAACTGGCACCAAAATGGGAGTTAAACAACCAAACTGGCACCAAAGCTGGCGTTTAACTCCAAGAGGAGTCTCTACACGAAAATACTTCATTGCTCAGCCCAAGCACACACCAAGTGGGCCTGGAAGTGGATTTTTATGTCATTTACTCATCTCTGTACACCCTAGGCTACTAGTTATCTATAAGTAGGACATTATACTATTGTATTTGGAATCTTGGTTCTTCTGGTTCCCTCTCTGGGACCGAAGCCAATGATCACTCTTGTTCTTATGTATTTTCAACGGTGGAGTTTCTACACACCATAGATTAAGGTGTGGAGCTCTGCTGTACCTCGAGTATTAATGCAATTACTATTGTTCTTCTATTCAATTCCGCTTGTTCTTGTTCTAAGATATCACTTGTTCTTCAACTTGATGAATGTGATGATCCGTGACACTCATCATCATTCTCACCTATGAACGTGTGACTGACAACCACCTCCGTTCTACCTTCGACTGGGTGAATATCTCTTGGATTCCTGATACACGATGCATGGTTGATCGCCTGACAACCGAGTGCTCGCCTGACAAACGAGCCAGCCATTCCGTGAGATCAGAGTCTTCGTGGTATAGGCCAGAACTGATGGCGGCATTCAAGAGAATCCGGAAGGTCTAACCTTGTCTGTGGTATTCTGAGTAGGATTCAATGATTGAATGACTGTGACGTGCTTCAAACTCCTGAGGGCGGGGCGTTAGTGACAGACGCAAAATAATCACTGGATTCTATTCCGGCCTGATCGAGAACCGACAGATGGATAGCCGTGCCGTGACAGGGTGCGTTGAACATTTCCACTGAGAGGATGGGAGGTAGCCACTGACAACGGTGAAACCCTTGCTTAAGCTTGCCATGGAAAGGAAGAAGAAGGATTGGATGAAGACAGTAGGAAAGCAGAGAGACGGAAGGGAAGGCATCTTCATACGCTTATCTGAAATTCCTACCAATGAATTACATAAGTATCTCTATCTTTATCTTTATGTTTTATGCGTTTATCACCATACCCATTTGAGTTTGCCTGACTAAGATTTACAAGGTGACCATAGCTTGCTTCATACCAACAATCTCTGTGGGATCGACCCTTACTCGCGTAAGGTTTATTACTTGGACGACCCAGTACACTTGCTAGTTAGTTGTGCGAAGTTGTGTTTATGCCATGGTATTGAACACCAAGTTTTTGGATTCATTACCGGGGATTATTTGATTTGTGAAAAGTATTGATCACAATTTCGTGCACCAAGTTTTTGGCGCCGTTGCCGGGGATTGTTGAGTTTGGACAACTGACGGTTCATCTTGTTGCTTAGATTAGGTATTTTTCTTCAGAGTTCTTAAGAATGAATTCTAGTGTTTCAAGGCGATGTTCTTATCATCACCAAAGCTGATTGATCTTCATCAATTTAGCTCTTGAATGCAATGTCCTGCTGAAGCTTGTTCAGCCATGTCTAATTTCTTTAGACTGAAGCCTTAGACTAAACATTGCATGATTCCTGGAATTCTCATTAAGAATTTTGATATCTTTTTCCACTTAATTTTCAAAAATCACACAAAAAATTTAGAAAATCAAAAAATCATAAAAAAAAAATTCTTGTTTGAGCCTAGTGTCTCATTTTAAGTTTGGTGTCAATTGCATGCATTCATTTATGTGTCCTAAGTGATTTTCAAAGTTATTCTTGATGATTTACTTGCTCTGATCTTTGAATTCTATTGACTTGAGTGTTTCGTGTGTCTCATATGCATTCTCATTTTGTTAGTGTCAGTAGTATACAAACTGCTAAGTTTGGTGTCTTGCATGCATTGTTATTTGATTTTAGTTGCATTTTGATTATTAAAAATCCAAAAATATTTTTAATTTGTGTCTTCTCAAGTCAATAATACAGAGAATTGAAGATTCAGAACATACAGCAGAGGAATTGCACAGAAAAAGCTGGGCGTTCAAAACCCCAATGAAGAAGGACAGACTGGCGTTTAAACGCCAGCCAGGGTACCTGGTTGGGCGTTTAACGCCCAAAAGGGTATAGTTTTGGGTGTTAAACGCCAGAATGTGCACCATTCTGGGCGTTTAATGCCAGGATGGCACAAGAGGGAAGATTCTGTTTTCAATGCAATTTTTTTTCAAGTTTTCAAAGTTTTTCAAAATCAAATCTTTTTCAAATCATATCTTTTCAATCATATGTTTTCAAAATTGATTTCTTTCTATTTTCAAAGATACTTGCTATCAATTAATGATTTGAGTCAACATTTCAAATATGTTGCCTTTTCTGTTGAGAAAGGTTTAATGTTTGAATCATATCTTTTCTTGTTAGCCAAGTTTTTAATTTTCAAAATCAAATCTTTTTAAAAAAAAATGTTTTTCAAATCATATCTTCTCAATCACATCTTTTTAAAACTAATCATATCTTCTTAACCACATCTTTTTCAAAATAGTTTTCAATCAAATCTTTTTGATTTCTAATTTCAAAATCTTTTTCAAAAATCACTTGATTTCTTTTCCACTTTCATTTTCGAAAATCAATTAGTGTTTTTCAAAAATGTTTTCAAACTCTTTTACTTAATTTTCGAAAATTACTTCCCTTCTTTTCACATCCTTCTGTTTATGGACTAACACTATTCCTTAATGCGAAATTCGAACTCCATCTTCTTTGATAAGTTCAAATTTTCTACTTCTGTCTTCTACTTTTCTTCTCCTCTGACACCTAAAGGAATCTCTATACTGTGACATAGAGGATTCCACATTTTCTTGTTCCCTTCTCCTTCTTATGAGCAGGAGCAAGGACAAAAGCATTCTTGTTGAGGCTGATCCTGAACCTGAAAGGACCTTGAAGAGAAAGCTAAGAGAAGCCAAAGCACAACTCTCTGTAGAGGACCTAACAGAAATCTTCAAAGAAGAACAAATGGCAGCCGAAAACAACAACAATGCCAACAATGCAAGGAAGGTGCTGGGTGACTTTACTGCACCTACTCCCGACTTTTATGGGAGAAGCATCTCTATCCCTGCCATTGGAGCAAACAACTTTGAGCTTAAGCCTCAATTAGTTTCTCTAATGCAACAGAATTGCAAGTTCCATGGACTTCCATTGGAAGATCCTCATCAGTTTTTAGCTGAGTTCTTGCAAATCTGTGATACTGTCAAGACTAATGGGGTTGACCCTGAGGTCTACAGACTTATGCTATTCCCTTTTGCTGTAAGAGACAGAGCTAGGACATGGTTGGACTCACAACCTAAAGAAAGCCTGGACTCTTGGGAAAAGCTAGTCAATGCCTTCTTGGCAAAGTTCTTTCCACCTCAAAAATTGAGTAAGCTTAGAGTGGAAGTCCAAACCTTCAGACAGAAGGAAGGAGAATCCCTCTATAAAGCTTGGGAAAGATACAAACAATTAATCAGAAAGTGTCCTTCTGATATGCTTTCTGAATGGAGCATCATAGGTATTTTCTATGATGGTCTCTCTGAACTGTCCAAGATGTCTTTGGATAGCTCTGCTGGAGGATCTCTTCATCTGAAGAAGATGCCTACTGAAGCTCAAGAGCTAATTGAAATGGTTGCAAATAACCAATTCATGTACACTTCTGAAAGAAATCCTGTGAACAATGGGACTAGTCAGAAGAAAGGAGTTCTTGAGATTGACACTCTGAATGCCATATTGGCTCAGAACAAAATATTGACCCAACAAGTCAATATGATTTCTCAAAGTCTGTCTGGAATGCAAAATGCACCAAGCAGTACTAAGGAAGCTTCATCTGAGGAAGAAGCTTATGATCCTGAGAACCCTTCAATGGAAGAGGTGAATTACATGGGAGAACCCTATGGAAACACCTATAACCCTTCATGGAGAAATCATCCAAATCTCTCATGGAAGGATCAACAGAGACCTCAACAAGGTTTCAACAACAATAATGGTGGAAGAAACAGGTTTAGCAATAGCAAGCCTTTTCCATCATCTTCTCAGTAACAGACAGAGAGTTCTAAGCAGAATACCTCTGACTTAGCAACCATGGTCTCTGATCTAATCAAAACCACTCAAAGTTTCATGACTGAAACAAGGTCCTCCATTAGAAACTTGGAGGCACAAGTGGGTCAGCTGAGCAAGAAAATTACTGAACTCCCCCCTAGTACTCTCCCAAGCAATACAGAAGAAAATCCAAAAGGAGAGTGCAAGGCCATCAACATGGCCAAATTTTGGGAGGAAGGAGAGGCAGTGAACGCCACTGAGGAAGGCCTCAATGGACGTCCACTGGCCTCCAATGAGTTCCCCCAAGAGGAACCATGGGAATCTGAGGCTCAAAATGAGACCATAGAGATTCCATTGGACTTACTTCTGCCATTCATGAGCTCTGATGAGTATTCTTCCTCTGAAGAGGATGAGTATGTCACTGAAGAGCAAGTTGCTAAATACCTTGGAGCAATCATGAAGCTAAATGACAAGTTATTTGGAAATGAGACTTGGGAGGATGAACCCCCTTTGCTCACCAAGGAACTAGATGACTTGTCTAGGCAGAAACTGCCTCAAAAGAGACAGGATCTTGGGAAGTTTTCAATACCTTGTACCATAGGCACCGTGACCTTTAAGAAGGCCTTGTGTGACTTAGGGTCAAGTGTAAACCTCATGCCTCTCTCTGTAATGGAGAAGTTAGGGATCTCTGAGGTGCAAGTTGCAAAAATCTCACTAGAGATGGCAGACAATTCAAAAAAACAAGCCTATGGACTTGTAGAGGATGTTCTGGTTAAAGTTGAAGACCATTACATCCCTACTGATTTCATAGTCCTAGAGACTGGGAAGTGCATGGATGAATCCATCATCCTTGGCAGACCCTTCCTAGCCACAGCAAGGGCTGTGATTGATGTTGATAGAGGAGAGTTGATCATTCAAGTGAATGAAGAATCCTTGGTGTTTAAGGCTCAAGGATATCCCTCTGTCACCATGGAGAGGAAGCATGAAGAGCTTCTCTCAAAACAGAGCCAAACAGAGCCCCCACAGTCAAACTCTAAGTTTGGTGTTGGGAGGCCACAACCAAACTCTAAGTTTGGTGTTGAACCCCCACATTCAAACTCTAAGTTTGGTGTTGGGAGGTTCCAACATGGCTCTGAGCATTTCTGAGGCTCCATGAGAGCCCACTGTCAAGCTACTGACATTAAAGAAGCGCTTGTTGGGAGGCAACCCAATATTATATTTTGACTATTTTCCTTTGTTATTTTATGTCTTTTGTAGGTTGATGATCATGAGAAGTCACAAAATCAATGAAAAAAGCAAAAACAGAATGAAAAACAGAAAGAAAAATAGCACACCCTGGAGGAAGAACCCACTGGCGTTTAAACGCCAGTGAGGCTAGCTGTTGGGCGTTTAACGCCCAGTCTGGCACCATTCTGGGTGTTTAACGCCAGAAAGGGGCACTAGACTGGCGTTAAACGCCAGAAAAGGGCAAGAAGGTGGCGTTAAACGCCAGAAATGGGCACCAGCCCGGCGTTTAACGCCAGAATTGGCTAAAAACGCAATTTTGCTTGCCATTTGGTGTAGGGATGACTTTTCCTTGACACCTCAGGATCTGTGGACCCCACAGGATCCCCACCTACCCCACCACCCTCTCTCTTCTTCACCAATCACCTCAACATCTCTTCCCCAAAAACCCTTCACCTATCAAATCCCTTCTTTCTCTTCACCACTCACATCCATCCTTCATAAACCCCACCTACCTCACCATTCAAATTCAAACCACTTTCCCACCCAAACCCACCCTCACTTGACCGAACCTTACCCTTCCCCCTCTCCTATATAAACCCATCTTCACTCCTTCATTTTCACACAACCTAAACACCACTTCTTCCCCTTCTTGGCCGAAAACAAAGGCCATTCCCATCTCCTTCATTTCTTCTTCTTCTACTCTCTTCTTTCTTAATTTGCTCGAGGACGAGCAAACCTTTTAAGTTTGGTGTGGTAAAAGCATTGCTTTTTGTTTTTCCATAACCATTTATGGCATCCAAGGCCGGAGAAACCTCTAGAAAGAGGAAAAGGAAGGCAAAAGCTTCCACCTCCGAGTCATGGGAGATGGAAAGATTCATCTCAAGGGTGCATCAAGACCACTTCTATGAAGTTGTGGCCTTGAAGAAGGTGATCCCCGAGGTCCCTTTTTCACTCAAAAAGAGTGAATATCCGGAGATCCGACATGAGATCCGAAGAAGAGGTTGGGAAGTTCTTACCAACCCCATTCAACAAGTCGGAATCTTAATGGTTCAAGAGTTCTATGCCAATGCATGGATCACCAAGAACCATGATCAAAGTGTGAACCCGGATCCAAAGAATTATCTTACTATGGTTCGGGGGAAATACTTGGATTTTAGTCCGGAAAGTGTAAGGTTGGCATTCAATTTGCCCATGATGCAAGGAGATGAACATCCTTACACTAGAAGGGTCAACTTTGATCAAATGTTGGACCAAGTCCTCACAGTCATATGTGAAGAGGGCGCCCAATGGAAGAGAGATTCAAGAGGGAAGCCGGTTCAATTGAGAAGGCATGACCTCAAACCCGTGGCTAGAGGATGGTTGGAGTTTATCCAACGCTCAATCATTCCCACTAGCAACCGGTCCGAAGTTACCATAGCCCGGGCTATCATGATTCATAGCATCATGATTGGAGAAGGAATAGAAGTTCATGAGGTTATAGCTCAAGAGCTTTATAAGGTGGCGGACAGGTCCTCTACCTTGGCAAGGTTAGCCTTCCCTCATCTCATTTGTCACCTCTGTTATTCAGTTGGAGTTGACATAGAGGGAGACACCCCTATTGATGAGGACAAGCCCATCACTAAGAAGAGGATGGAGCACACAAGAGACCCCACTCATCATGAGATCCCTGAGATACCTCAAGGGATGCACTTTCCTCCACAAAACTATTGGGAGCAACTAAACACCTCCCTAGGAGAATTGAGTTCCAACATGGGACAACTAAGGGTGGAGCATCAAGAACACTCCATCATCCTCCATGAAATTAGAGAAGATCAAAGAATCATGAGAGAGGAGCAACAAAGACAAGGAAGAGATATTGAGGAGCTCAAGCACTCCATAGGATCTTCAAGAGGAAGAAAGAGCCGCCATCACTAAGGTGGACCCGTTCTTTAATTTCCTTGTTCTTTATTTTCCTGTTTTTCGAAAATTAATGCTTATGTTTGTCCATGTTTGTGTCTTGTGATCATTAGTGTCTTAGTGTCTATGCCTTAAAGTTATGAATGTCCTATGAATCCATCACCTTTCTTAAATGAAAAATGTTCTTAATTGAAAAAGAGAAGAATTGCATGAATTTTGAATTTTATAACAGTTTAATTATTTTGATGTGGTGGCATTACTTTTGTCTTCTGAATGTATGCTTAAACAGTGCATATGTCTTTTGAATTTGTGGTTCATGAATGTTGGCTCTTGAAAGAATGATGAAAAAGGAGACATGTTACTGAGGATCTGAAAAATCATAAAAATGATTCTTGAAGCAAGAAAAAGCAGTGAATATAAAAAAGAAAAAGAGAGAAAATTTCGAAAAAAAAAAGAGAGAAGAGAAAAAGAAAGAAAAAGAAAGAAAAATAAAAGAAATAAAGTTGTGATCCAAGGCAAAAAAAGTGTGCTTAAGAACCCTAGACACCTCTAATTGGGGACTCTAGCAAAGCTGAGTCACAATCTGAAAAGGTTCACCCAATTATGTGTCTGTGGCATGTATGTATCCGGTGGTAATACTGGAAGACAGAGTGCTTTGGGCCACGGCCAAGACTCAATAAGTAGCTTTGTTCAAGAATCATCATACTTAACTAGGAGAATCAATAACACTATCTGGATTCTGAGTTCCTAAAGAAGCCAACCATTCTGAATTTCAAAGGATAGAGTGAGATACCAAAACTGTTCAGAGGCAAAAAGCTAAAAGCCCCGATCATCTAATTAATACTGATCTTCATAGATGTTTTTGGAATTCATTGCATATTCTCTTCTTTTTATCTTATTTGATTTTCAGTTACTTGAGGACAAGCAACAATTTAAGTTTGGTGTTGTGATGAGCGGATAATTTGTACGCTTTTTGGCATTGTTTTTAGTATGTTTTTAGTATGATCTAGTTAGTTTTTAGTTAAAATTCACTTTTCTGGACTTTACTATGAGTTTGTGTGTTTTTCTGTGATTTCAGGTATTTTCTGGCTGAAATTGAGGGACCTGAGCAAAAATCTGATTCAGAGACTGAGAAGGACTGCAGATGCTGTTGGATTCTGACCTCCCTGCACTCGAAGTAGATTTTCTGGAGCTACAGAAGCCCAATTGGCGCGCTCTTAACGGCGTTTGAAAGTAGACATCCTGGGCTTTCCAGAAATATATGATAGTCCATACTTTGCCCAAGATTTGATGGCCCAAACCGGCGTTCAAAGTCACCCTCAGAAATCCCAGCGTTAAACGCCGGAACTGGCACCAAAATGGGAGTTAAACGCCCAAACTGGCACCAAAGCTGGCGTTTAACTCCAAGAGGAGTCTCTACACGAAAATGCTTCATTGCTCAGCCCAAGCACACACCAAGTGGGCCCGGAAATGGATTTTTATGTCATTTACTCATCTCTGTACACCCTAGGCTACTAGTTATCTATAAGTAGGACATTATACTATTGTATTTGGAATCTTGGTTCTTCTGGTTCCCTCTCTGGGACCGAAGCCAATGATCACTCTTGTTCTTATGTATTTTCAACGGTGGAGTTTCTACACACCATAGATTAAGGTGTGGAGCTCTGCTGTACCTCGAGTATTAATGCAATTACTATTGTTCTTCTATTCAATTCCGCTTGTTCTTGTTCTAAGATATCACTTGTTCTTCAACTTGATGAATGTGATGATCCGTGACACTCATCATCATTCTCACCTATGAACGTGTGACTGACAACCACCTCCGTTCTACCTTCGACTGGGTGAATATCTCTTGGATTCCTGATACACGATGCATGGTTGATCGCCTGACAACCGAGTGCTCGCCTGACAAACGAGCCAGCCATTCCGTGAGATCAGAGTCTTCGTGGTATAGGCCAGAACTGATGGCGGCATTCAAGAGAATCCGAAAGGTCTAACCTTGTCTGTGGTATTCTGAGTAGGATTCAATGATTGAATGACTGTGACGTGCTTCAAACTCCTGAGGGCGGGGCGTTAGTGACAGACGCAAAATAATCACTGGATTCTATTCCGGCCTGATCGAGAACCGACAGATGGATAGCCGTGCCGTGACAGGGTGCGTTGAACATTTCCACTGAGAGGATGGGAGGTAGCCACTGACAACGGTGAAACCCTTGCTTAAGCTTGCCATGGAAAGGAAGAAGAAGGATTGGATGAAGACAGTAGAAAAGCAGAGAGACGGAAGGGAAGGCATCTTCATACGCTTATCTGAAATTCCTACCAATGAATTACATAAGTATCTCTATCTTTATCTTTATGTTTTATGCGTTTATCACCATACCCATTTGAGTTTGCCTGACTAAGATTTACAAGGTGACCATAGCTTGCTTCATACCAACAATCTCTGTGGGATCGACCCTTACTCGCGTAAGGTTTATTACTTGGACGACCCAGTACACTTGCTGGTTAGTCGTGCGAAGTTGTGTTTATGCCATGGTATTGAACACCAAGTTTTTGGATTCATTACCGGGGATTATTTGATTTGTGAAAAGTATTGATCACAATTTCGTGCACCACAAAGCATCTCCATACGCTTATCTGAAATTTCCACCAATGAATTACATAAGTATCTCTATCTTTACTTTATGTTTTATGTTATCCTCCATAACCATTTGAGTCTGCCTGACTGAGATTTAAAAGATGACCATAGCTTGCTTCATACCAACAATCTCCGTGGGATCGACCGTTACTCGCGTAAGGTTTATTACTTGGACGACCCAGTGCACTTGCTGGTTAGTTGTGTGAAGTTGTGATAAAGAGTTGAGATTGCAATTGTGCGTACCATGTTGATGGCGCCATTGATGATCACAATTTCGTGCACCAAGTTTTTGGTGCCGTTGCCGGGGATTGTTTGAGTTTGGACAACTGACGGTTCATCTTGTTGCTTAGATTAGGTATTTCTCAGAATTTTTAGGAATGAATTCTAGAGTTTCAAGGTGATGTTTTCATCATCACCAAAGCTGATTGATTTTCATCAATTTAGCTCTTGAATGCAATGTCCTGCTGAAGCTTGGCTAGCCATGTCTAATTTCTTTAGACTAAAGCTTTAGACTAACATTGCATGATTCCTGGAATTCTTATTAAAAATTTTGAATTTCTTTATTTTCTTCTCCATATAATTTTCGAAAAAAATCAAAAAAATTACAAAATCATAAAAACCAAAAATATTTCATGTTTGAGTCTAGTGTCTCGTTTTAAGTTTGGTGTCAATTGCATGTTTCTGTTCTTCTTGCATTTATCATGTGTCTTCATTAATCTTCAAGTTGTTCTTGATGATTTCATTGCTCTGATCTTTAAATTCTCTTGTTTTGTGTGTTTTGTTGTTTCTCATATGCATTCTCAATTTGTTAGTGTCAGTAGTATACAAACTTCTAAGTTTGGTGTCTTGCATGCATTGTTTATTTGATCTTAGTTGCATTTTGATTATTCCTCATTATTAAAAATCCAAAAAAATTTTAATTTGTGTCTTTTCAAGTCAATAATACAGAGAATTGAAGATTTAGAACATTCAGCAGAGGAATTACACAGAAAAAGCTGGGCGTTCAAAACGCCCAGTGAGGAAGGAAAACTGGCGTTTAAAAGCCAGCCAGGGTGCCTGGCTGGGCGTTTAACGCCCAAAAGGGTAGTGTTTTGGGCATTAAACGCCAGAATGTGCACCATTCTGGGCGTTTAACGCCAGGATGGCACAAGAGGGAAGATTTTGTCTTTAATGCCAATTTTTTTCAAGTTTGCAAAATTTTTCAAAATCAAATATTTTTCAAATCATATCTTTTCAATCATGTGTTTGCAAAATTAATTTCTTTCCATTTTCAAAAATACTTGCTAACAATTAATGATTTGATTCAACATTTCAAGTATGTTGCCTTTTCTGTTGAGAAAGGTTTAATATTTGAATCATATCTTTTCTTGTTAGTCAAGTCATTGATTTTAAAAATCAAATCTTTTCAAATTGTTTTCCAAATCATATCTTCTCAATCATATCTTTTTAAAACTATATCTTTTCAATCATATCTTCTTAATCACATCTTTTTCAAAAAAAAAAGTTTTCAATCATATCTTTTTAATTTCTAACTTCAAAATCTTTTTCAAAAATCACATAATTTCTTTCCCACTCTTAGTTTTCAAAAATCATCAATCAATTTTCAAAATTCTTTTTCAAAATATTTTAACTTATTTTCGAAAATTCTTCCCCTCTTCTCACATCCTTCTATTTATGGACTAACATGCACAATTCGAACTCTATCTTTCTAAGTTCGAATTCTTCTACCTCTTCCTTCTATTTTTCTTTTCCTCTGACACCTCAAGGAATCTCTATACTGTGACATAGAGGATTCCATATTTTCTTGTTCTCTTCTCTTTCATATGAGCAAGAGCAAAGACAAAAGCATTCTTGTTGAGGCTGACCCTGAACCTGAAAGGACCTTAAAGCGAAAGCTAAGAGAAGCTAAAGCACAACTCTCTGTAGAGGACCTAACAGAATTCTTCAAAGAAGAAGACATGGCAGCCGAAAACAACAACAATGCCAACAATGCAAGGAAGGTGCTGGGTGACTTTACTACACCTACTCCTGACTTCTATGGGAGAAGCATCTCTATCCCTGCCATTGGAGCAAACAACTTTGAGCTTAAGCCTCAATTAGTTTCTCTAATGCAACAAAATTGCAAATTTCATGGACTTCCATTGGAAGATTCTCATCAGTTTTTAGCTGAGTTCTTGCAAATCTGTGACACTGTCAAGACCAATGGGGTTGACCCTGAGGTCTACAGACTTATGCTATTCCCTTTTGCTGTAAGAGACAAAGCTAGGATATGGTTGGACTCACAACCTAAAGAAAGCCTGAACTCTTGGGAAAAGCTAGTCAATGCCGTCTTGGCAAAGTTCTTTCCACCTCAAAAATTGAGTAAGCTTAGAGTGGAAGTCCAAACCTTCAGACAGAAGGAAGGTGAATCCCTCTATGAAGCTTGGGAAAGATACAAACAATTGATCAGAAAGTGTTCTTCTGACATGCTTTCTGAATGGAGCATCATAGGTATCTTCTATGATGGTCTGTCTGAACTGTCCAAGATGTCATTGGACAGCTCTGCTGGAGGATCTCTTCATCTGAAGAAGACGCCTGCAGAAGCTCAAGAACTCATTGAAATGGTTGCAAATAACCAATTCATGTACATTTCTGAAAGGAATCCTGTGAACAATGGGACGAATCAAAAGAAAGGAGTTCTTGAGATTGATACTCTGAATGCTATATTGGCTCAGAACAAAATATTGACTCAGCAAGTCAATATGATTTCTCAAAGTCTGTCTGGAATGCAAGCTGCACCAGGCAGTACTAAGGATGCTTCATCTAAGGAAGAAGCTTATGATCCTGAGAACCCTTTAATGGAAGAGGTGAATTACATGGGAGAACCCTATGGAAACACCTATAATCCTTCATGGAGAAATCACCCAAATCTTTCATGGAAGGATCAACAGAGACCTCAACAAGGTTTCAACAACAATAATGGTGGAAGAAACAGGTTTAGCAATGGCAAGCCTTTTCCATCATCTTCTCAACAATAGATAAAGAATCCTAAGCAGAGCCACTCTGACTTAGCAACCATGGTCTCTGATCTAATCAAAACCACCCAATGTTTCATGACTGAAACAAGGTCTTCCATTAGAAACTTGGAGGCACAACTGGGTCAGTTGAGTAAGAAAGTTACTGAACTCCCTCCTAGTACTTTTCCAAGCAATACAGAAGAGAATCCAAAAGGAGAGTGCAAGGCCATCAACATGGCCGAATTTGGAGAGGAGGAAGAGGCAGTGAATGCCACTGAGGAAGACCTCAACGAACATCCACTGGCCTCCAATGAGTTCCCTAATGAGGAACCATGGGAATCTGAGGCTCACACTGAGACCATAGAGATTCCATTGGATTTACTTCTGCCATTCATGAGCTCTGATGAGTATTCTTCCTCTGAAGAGGACGAAGATGTCACTGAAGAACAAGTTGCTAAGTACCTTGGAGCAATCATGAAGCTAAATGACAAGTTATTTGATAATGAGACTTGGGAGGATGAACCCCTTTTGCTCACCAAAGAACTGGATGACTTGTCTAGGTAGAAATTACCTCAAAAGAGACAGGACCCTGGGAAGTTCTCAATACCTTGTACAGTAGGCACCATGACCTTCAAGAAGGCTCTATGTGACCTAGGGTCAAGCATAAACCTCATGCCTCTCTCTGTAATGGAAAAGTTAGGGATTTTTGAGGTAAAAGCTGCAAGAATCTCACTAGAGATGGCAGACAATTCAAGAAAACAAGCTTATGGACTTGTAGAGGATGTTCTGGTAAAAGTTGAAGACCATTACATCCCTGCTGATTTCATAGTTCTAGAGACTGGGAAGTGCATAGATGAATTCATCATCTTTGGCAGACCCTTCCTAGTCACAGCAAAGGCTGTGATTGATGTTGACAGAGGAGAATTGATCATTCAAGTGAATAAAGAATCTCTTGTGTTTAAGGCTCAAGGATATCCCTCTGTAACCATGGAGAGGAAGCATGAAGAGCTTCTCTCAAAACAGAGTCAAACAGAGCCTCCACAGTTAAACTCTAAGTTTGGTGTTGGGAGGCCACAACCGAATTCTAAGTTTGGTGTTGAACCCCCACATTCAAACTCTAAGTTTGGTGTTGGGAGGTTCCAACATTGCTCTGAGTATCTGTGAGGCTCCATGAGAGCCCACTGTCAAGCTACTGACATTAAAGAAGCGCTTGTTGGGAGGCAACCCAATGTTATATTTATCTATTTTCCTTTTGTTATTTTATGTTTTCTGTAGGTTGATGATCATGGGAAGTCACAAAATCAATTGAAAAAGCAAAAATAGAATGAAAAACAGAAAGAAAAACAGCACACCCTGGAGGAAAACTTGCTGGCTTTTAAACGCCAATAAGGGCAGCAAATGGGCGTTTAACGCCTAGTCTGGCACCATTCTGGGCGTTTAACGCTAGAAAGGGGCACCAGACTGGCGTTAAACGCCAGGAAAGGGCAAGAAGTTGGCGTTAAACGCCAGAAATGGGCACCAGCCTGGCGTTTAACGCCAAAATTGGCATAAAGAGCAATTTTGCTCGCCAATTGGTGCAGGAATGAATTTTCCTTGACACCTCAGGATCTGTGGACCCCACAGGATCTCCACCTACCCCACCACTCTCTCTCTTCTTCACCCATTCACCAATCACCTCAACACCTCTTCCCCAAAAACCCCTCACCTATCAAATACCACTATTCTCCTCACCACTCACATCCATCCTTCATAAAACCCCACCTACCTCACCATTCAAATTCAAACCACTTTCCCTCCCAACCCACCCTCACATGACCGAACCATACACCCCCTCTCCACTCCTATATAAACCCATCTTCCCTCCTTCATTTTCACACAACCTAAACACTACTTCTCCCCCTTGGCCGAACCACAAAGCCACCTCCATCTCCTTTATTTCTTCTTCTTCTACTCTCTTCTTTCTTCTTTTGCTCGAGGACGAGCAAACCTTCTAAGTTTGGTGTGGTAAAAGCATTGTTTTTTATTTTTCCATAACCATTTATGGCATCTAAGGCCGGAGAAACCTCTAGAAAGAGGAAAGGAAAGGCAAAAGCTTCCACTTCCAAGTCATAGGAGATGGAGAGATTCATCTCAAGGGTGCATCAAGACCACTTCTATGAAGTTGTGGCCATGAAGAAGGTGATCCCCGAGGTCCCTTTCAAACTCAAAAAGGGTCAACTTTGATCAAAGGTTGGACCAAGTCCTCATAGACATTTGTGAAGAGGGCGCTCAATGGAAGAGAGATTCAAGAGGGAAGCCGGTTCAACTGAGAAGGCATGACCTCAAGCCCGTGGCTAGGGGATGGTTGGAGTTTATCCAACGCTCAATCATTCTCACTAGCAACCGGTCCAAAGTTACTATAGACCGGGTTTTCATGATTCATAGCATCATGATTGGAGAGGAAATAGAAGTTCATGAGGTCATATCCCAAGAACTTTATAAGGTGGCGGACAAGTCCTCTACCTTGGCAAGGTTAACCTTCCCTCATCTCATTTGTCACCTCTGTTATTCAGTTGGAATTGACATAGAGGGAGTCACCCTCATTGATGAGGACAAGCCCATCACTAAGAAGAGGATGGAGCAAACAAGAGATCCCACTCACCATGAAGTTCCTGAGATACCTCAAGGGATGCACTTTCCTCCACAAAATTATTGGGAGCAAATCAACACCTCCCTAGGAGAATTGAGTTCCAACATGGGACAACTAAGGGTGGAGCACCAAGAACATTCCATTCTCCTCCATGAAATTAGAGAAGATCAAAGAATCATGAGAGAGGAGCAACAAAGACAAGGAAGAGACATTGAGGAGCTCAAGCACTCCATAAGATCTTCAAGAGGAAGAACAAGCCGCCATCACTAAAGTGGACCCATTCTTTAACTTCCTTGTTCCTTATTTTCCTATTTTTCGAAAATTATGCTTATGTTTATCTATGTTTGTGTCTTATGATCATTAGTGTCTTAGTGTCTATGCCTTAAAGTTATGAATGTCCTATGAATCCATCACCTTTCTTAAATGAAAAATGTTCTTAATTGAAAAAGAGAAGAATTGCATAAATTTTGAATTTTATAACAGATTAATTATTTTGATGTGGTGGCAATACTTTTGATTTCTGAATGTATGCTTAAACAATGCATATGTCTTTTGAATTTGTTGTTCATGAATGTTGGCTCTTGAAAGAATGATGAAAAAGGAGACATGTTACTGAGGATCTGAAAAATCATAAAAATGATTCTTGAAACAAGAAAAAGCAGTGAATTAAAAAAAAGAGATAGTATATGCGAAAAAAAATGAAAAAAGGGGAAAAGAAAAAGAAAAAAATAAAGTTGTGATCCAAGGCAAAAAGAGTGTGCTTAAGAACCCTGGACACCTCTAATTGGGGACTCTAGCAAAGCTGAGTCACAATCTGAAAAGGTTCACCCAGTTATGTGTCTGTGGCATGTATGTATCCGGTAGTAATACTGGAAGACAGAGTGCTTTGGGCCACGGCCAAGACTCATAAAGTAGCTATGTTCAAGAATCATCATACTTAACTAGGTGAATCAATAACACTATCTGGATTCTGAGTTCCTAGAGAAGCCAATCATTCTGAATTTCAAAGGATAAAGTAAGATGCCAAAACTGTTCAGAGGCAAAAAGCTAAAAACCCCGCTCATCTAATTAATACTGATCTTCATAGATTTTTTGGAATTCATTGCATATTCTCTTCTTATCTTATTTGATCTTCAGTTTCTTGGGGACAAGCAACAATTTAAGTTTTGTGTTGTGATGAGCGGATAATTTGTACGCTTTTTAGCATTGTTTTTAGTATGTTTTAGTTAGTTTTTATTATATTTTTATTAGTTTTTAGTTAAAATTCACTTTTCTGGACTTTACTATGAGTTTGTGTGTTTTTCTGTGATTTCAGGTATTTTCTGGCTGAAATTGAGGGACTTGAGCAAAAATCTGATTCAGAGGCTGAAAAGGACTGCAGATGCTGTTGGATTCTGACCTCCCTGCACTCGAAGTGAATTTTCTGGAGCTACATAAGCCTAATTGGTGCACTCTTAATTGCGTTGGAAAGTAGACATCATGGGCTTTTCAGCAATATATAATAGTCCATACTTTGCCCGAGATTTGATGGCCCAAACAGGCGTTCCAAGTCAGCTCAAGAATTCTGGTGTAAAACGCCAGAACTGGCACAAGAATGGGAGTTAAACGCCCAAACTGGCATAAAAGCTGGCGTTTAACTCCAAGAAGAGTCTCTACACGAAAATGCTTCAATGCTCAGCCCAAGCACACATCAAGTGGGCCCGGAAGTGGATTTTTATGTCATTTACTCATTTCTGTAAACCCTAGGCTACTAGTTCTCTATAAGTAGGACCTTTTACTATTGTATTTTCATCTTGGTTCTTCTGGTTCCCTCTCTGGGGCCGAAGCCAATGATCACCATTATCACTTATGTATTTTTATCGGTGGAGTTTCTACACACCATAGATTAAGGTGTGGAGCTCTGCTGTACCTCGAGTATTAATGCAATTACTATTGTTCTTCTATTCAATTCGGCTTATTCTTGTTCTAAGATATCACTTGTTCCTCAACTTGATGAATGTGATGATCCGTGACACTCATCATCATTCTCACCTATGAACGTGTGCCTGACAACCACCTCCGTTCTACCTTAGATTGAGTGGATATCTCTTGGGTTTCTTGATCAAAATCTTCGTGGTATAAGATAGAATTGATGGCGGCATTCAAGAGAATCCGAAAGGTCTAAACCTTGTCTGTGGTATTCTGAGTAAGATTCAAGGATTGAATGACTGTGACGAGCTTCAAACTCACGATTGTGGGGCGTTAGTGACAGATGCAAAAGAATCACTGGATTCTATTCCGACATGATCGAGAACCGACAGCTGAATAGCCGTGCTGTGACAGAGCGCGTTGAACATTTTCACTGAGAGTATGGGACTGTAGCCATTGACAACGGTGATGCCCAACATACAGCTTGCCATGGAAAGGAGTAAGAAGAATTGGATGAAGATAGTAGGAAAGCAGAGAGACGGAAGGGACAAAGCATCTCCATACGCTTATCTGAAATTCCTACCAATGAATTACATAAGTATCTCTATCTTTACTTTATGTTTTATGTTATCCTCCATAACCATTTGAGTCTGCCTGACTGAGATTTACAAGATGACCATAGCTTGCTTCATACCAACAATCTCCGTGGGATCGACCCTTACTCGCGTAAGTTTTATTACTTGGACGACCCAGTGCACTTGTTGGTTAGTTGTGCGAAGTTGTGATAAAAAGTTGAGATTGCAATTGTGTGTACCATGTTGATGGCGCCATTGATGATCACAATTTCGTGCACCAGACATACTAGTCAATTTTTACTAAGACTAATAACTTTGGTGGGTTGCTCTATTACCATACTTGACGAATCACCCCCGACGCACCCGAGCCTGGTGGGTTTGCCATTGCAGGCTTTGACCCATTACTCTGGCGAATCACTTCCATGGCTAAAATATCTTCTTGGGATGGCAAATGTGTTTGAATATATAGGATACCTCCTGAAACTAACGCATTATCTTCCACCCAATTTCTTGCATGTTTAAGTATTTTCAGTGTTGTCCAATAGTCTTCTTGTTTTTTCTTCAAATCTTCTGTTTGACGGGAAGTAATCACTTTCTTGCCATTCTTTGTTGTAGCATCTAAACTTTTAGAGCTTCCTTTTCTCATATCTATGCTATCATTCTTTACACATTTACTCTCCTTCTGAATGACCTGAAGTTAGCTTTTACTAGCAGAGTCCATTTTTGGGAGAGATTGTTTCTTTGATCTATTCGAGAAAATGACTTGAGGTTGTTTGACCCTTCCATCCATTTTTAACACTTGGACATAATCTGAGACATGAGCCTCCTCATTCTCCAGAATCTGGAAGCACAATCCAGAGCTATGCGTCTTTTTTTCCTAGGTCAGTGGTGTCCTTATTACAGGTTGGCCTTTGTTGAACCTTTTTCACTAATATCCACAACCCAAATGTACTAGAAACTTCCACTATATTGTATTAACTCTTACTTCAGATTTTCTAAAATTTGCATCCATAGTCTATATTGATTGGCCATTTGAATTTGAAGAGTTTTGAACTAAACCAGAAATATCTACTCCTTCCCGTTGAGAAAAAACAACTGGGAATTTCTTAGTCAACCTTAGTGACAACTGAATTTCCTTCCCATGATTTTCTTCCTGACATGCTTTCAATCTATGGCCATACTTGCCACAATCAAAGCATATCAAGTGCAATCATTCGTATTCAACTCTGAGGTCTCGTCCTAACACCTGAATTATTGGTACCAACTTTTGCCGAAGATCAATTTCGATGGGCAAATGCATAAACTATCCCCTAGACATTTGAAACAGGGGTTTCCAACGCTACACAAAAAGATAGTGATCTACTAATTGCCAAGGTCCTTCAAAGAGTACATGTCGATAATCTGCTTCATCCGTAAACTGAACCAAAATAAAATCTCCTGTAAAATCAATGACCCTCACCTCCCTATTCCAAGGCAAACTCTCTTCACACAAGACTCCATTTCCCAGTAACCAAGGCTTTTTTTGAGTAATTTAATGATTAGTGAGAACGTCTATGGTCTACACCAATCCTTATATTCTTCTAATGACACCTCCACTATAGGTTTTGGATCGAAGGGATCCTAAGCCTCATACTGCATAGCCTTGGTCTTATATTAGTTCTTTAGCCACCAGTTGATAGATATCTTCATGTGATAACACCATTCAAGTACCATCCTGCAGGAAGCTATCCTTATACGAGCACACCCCAGCGCGAGCACCTGTTTTGTTCTCAACTACAGTTGGCATATTCTCTGTAGTGATTATATCCATCATAACTTGTAGAGGTTATTTTTTCTCCCTGCATGTTCTCGACATCCCCGGCCTCTGTAGACTCAGTCTCTACATCTGGCAAGGCTTCATCTCCATTCGGTTTGGCTTTCTCAATGCTTCGTATTAACAGATCTTCCTCTTGGGGAGAGTTCTCCAAGGACGTAGTTGCCAGGTCACTTTCCATTCTTTCTTTCTAAATAGAAATAGAGAAGAAGCATGGAAAAAAGCCGGAGCCCTAGATCTGCAACGATAGAGGAAAGGCAAAGAAGGTTTCAGGAGTGGTTGAAACTCCAGTGATGAGGACGTAGTAGGACACAACGTGACGCTGCGATGGCAAGAGAACCAACACCCTGAACCCACGATAGTGGAAGGCAGCAGGTGTACAACAACGATGGAAGAGCAGTGAAACCCTTGCCTAGTGACAACAATACAGCAGAGCACAGTGCGACGGGACAGAACCAAAGCCCAAGCCCATGCTGGAGAAAAAGCAAGTGGATGCACGGAGATTATGGGGGAGCATAAGAGGGTTGGCCCCAACAACGACGAAGCGACTAAAATCCAGTGATAGTGGTGAGGCTGAACCTCAGCAACGGTGGCGCGACAAGTCTTAGTAAAGCAAGGAAGACGTTCATGATATTTTTTTTTGTAAATTCCTATTTTTGATAATGTTATCCTTTACATGATTTTTTTGCGTTACATTTTGTATGAATTAAAAAAAAACAGTGACATTATCAAAATAAGAGTAATGTTATTATCTTTTATAAACAAACTAATTTTTTCTTTTATAATAGTAAAAACACCTCAATAAAAATATAAGAAAATACATTAAGTTTTCATAAGATAAATAAATTGAAACAAGTACATAACCATAAAAAAACTACATTTAGACTTAGTGGTAGAAAATAGACTAAAATGAGTACATAAATCATAAAAAAAGACTTATACTTTTATTTTTCTTGGTGATAACATTTGGAGCATAAATCACCACCACCCATGCGACTTATGCTTTTATTTTTTCTTTCTCATAAACCGCTATGACTCGTAGTGGTTTCTGTTTTGTCATTTTGTCCTCAAAAACCGTTACAACTTGTAACAGTTTATGTTTTGCGAGATGTTGCATGTAAATCGCGATGATCTAAGGCATATTATAGGCAAAAAGTTAAAATGCTATAACCCATAACGGTTTATATAGAAAAAAATTGCACTTGCATGTAAATAAATTTTAACTGTTGTAATTGTGTAATTTAAAATCTTAATTAATTTAATAATGTAATTTACCCATATTTTTTTTAATTTTTTAATTTTAACTCTTTTAAATCTGGTTTAGAACAACAATTTTGGTTAAAAGAAATATTTTAGCCATATTATGTGTATACTTAAATCAGTTATTAAAATTAGTTGTTATTATGAAATATATGTTAGAATATAAAATATACATTAAACTAAGTTAAACAACATATATATTTATACACAAATATATACTATGCATTTCTTTCAAGTTTCTTACACCATAAATATTGTAACAAGTGAAACTTTTCATTTGAGTGAGAAGTAATAAAAAATCAACAAGTAATTATCCAATCAGTCCCTAAAATTTTTAAAATTGGACATTTTAATCTCTCAGATTTTAAAAGATAAAAAATAGTCTTCAACATTTATTTTCGTTAAACAATATGGTCACTCTTCATTAGTCACTAACGGTAACTATTGACGTGTAATGTTAACTTGTACATGTGGCCGTTAAGTGTGTACGCGTGCGAGCTAGACAAATCAATCCCAAAGTGAAGTACAAAATAATTCCAAAAAATTTTAAAAATCTTAAAACAATCCCTGAAATTTTCTAAAATTCCAAAAAATTTCCTTTGAATATTTTAAAAAAAATCAATATCTTATAATATTTTTATTAATGAGAATAATAAAATATTACTAAAAAATATATGATAACTAAAGAATATAAAAAATAACAAAATATATACTAAAAGATAATTTTATTTATTAACTCTAAAATATCATAAAAATAATATTATTTAATTATTAACCTATGATACCTACATAAATGTGATATAAAAACTATAATAATAACAACTAAACTAAAAGATAATTGTATTGTGAATGTTATATATCTAAATTCCTAGAATATCGACGAAAACTTTATAGGTAATTTGGTTTGCATTGCAGGTAAGTTCTAAAGTATTACTTTTATAAGGATTTGAGCAAATTTTTTTATTTTTTCATGTAAAAATTTTTAAATTAAATGAGAGTTTTTTAATCTCTTCTTCATTATTAAAGAATGATCATAGAATATGATAGCTATAAATTAAATTAAATTAATATCTTGCACGGTCAAAATTAAAATAAGTTCATTTATTTTAAATTATTTTTTTAAATAGTTTTTCTAAATTAATTTAAAATTTAAGATTTTAAAATACATAAAAAAATTTTGCATATATAAATAATCAAATTTGAGATAAATAGATAAAAAATTTTAGAAATTAAAATTTATTAATTTAGAAATAATTATATATACATAATTCGAAGGAACTATTTTAAAAAATTTTAAATTTTTTAGGAACTGTTTTGAGATTTTTTTTTTAATTTTTGGAGACATTTTTGTACTTCGCTATAGGAATTGATTTATCTAATTGTGCGCGTTGACATTTAATGGCCAAGTACGCGAATCAATATTTTAGATCAGTTAGTGACTAATAGAAAAAAACTATATTATCTAATGAAAGTAAATGTTAGAAACTATTTTGTGTATTTCAAAGCTTGAAGGACTAAAGTATCTTATCTTAAAAACGGAGGTACTAATTGACTAATTCTGATAATTTAAGAGTTGAAAATAGAATAATTGTTTAAAGGGTTAACTATAAAAAATGCTCCCGAATTATTTAAACGCTAACAAAAATGTACCCAAATTTTACTATTGACAAAAATACCTTCAAATAATTTTAAAACGCGACTCAATAGTAAATATATGTTTTCAAAAAATGCTTTAGAAATTAAATTTTGATGCGATTTTTTGCGAGCATGATTATAAAAATGAGATATTATTATCCTTAAATTTTGGTGATGTTTCGTTAAGTATATATTTTTTTTATTAAAAATCAATAATACTTTTAAAAAATCACAAAAAATTATATACTTAACAAAAAATCACCAAATTTAAGAATAATAATATCTCATTTTTTAATTATTCTTGTAATAAATCGCATCAAAATTCAATCTCTAATGTATTTTTTGAGAAATACATATTTAATGTTAGATTTTTTACAAGATTATCTAACATTAAATTTGTATTTCTCAAAAAATACATTAGAGATTGAATTTTGATGCGATTTTTTGCAAGCATGATTAGAAAAATGAGATATTATTATGTTTAAAATTTGGTATTTTTTGTTAAGTATATATATTTTTTTGTAATTTTTTTGTTAACAACTAATAATACTTTTAAAAATCACAAAAAAGTTTATATACTTAACAAAAAAGTCATCAAATTTTAAAAATAATAATATTTATTTTTCTAATCATGTTTGTAAAAAATTACATCAAAATTTAATTTTTAAGATATTTTTAAAAATATATATTTATTATTGAATATTTTTATTGTATTTTTAAATTATTTAAAAATATTTTTATTAATAGTAAAATTCCAATATATTTTTGTGAGTGTTCGAATAATTAGAGGAAGTTTTTGACTGTGAAGCCTTGTTTAAAAATGCCATCCTACTCCCAATCCACACAACCCGAAAGTCCACTTGAAGAGAAATGTGGTCAATTCATAGCCGAAGGCCGAAGCATGTTATGTATGCTTTGTCGCTCTTAAACCCTCTAAAGTCTCAACTCTCAACTCTAAACCTCTGCTTTGAGCACACAGCAACCTCAGCTTAAAAAAATGCACTGTGTTCTGAGAAAACTAACCAACTCCATTTCACGCTCGCAGGTAAATATCTCTTCTTCGAATTCACTTTATTAATGTCTCTCAAGTTTTGTTATTTTCCTTTCTGTTTGTTCAGTTGCCGCTATTTTTCTATGATTAACACCATATCTTTCTATCTTTTATTTGTATAACCGGATATTTTGATTTTGGTTAAATAACGAGAAGGTTTGAATTTGATGATTCGTTTGTGTTTCTCTAACTAATTAACTAACTAATTACTTTTGATTTCAAAGTTTCGTACGAAGATTGTAGGTTTTCGTTCGTATTGCAGTAACAAGGTGGTTGTTGATATTGGACAACCAACCCCTGCTTCTCATCCAAAGGTGCTATTCCATAACATTTTCCCCTTTTCTATTCCATAACATTTGCTAAAATGATTTTTTTTGTCATATGGTTTTTCATTAAGGGTTAAGGCTAATTCCTGATTAGCATGTTTATATGTTGTCTTGCAATGTGTTTTTAGTTACTAAAAGATGGGGAGATCACCCCAGGTATATCCAGCGATGAATATATCGAAAGAAGGAAGAAGTTATTGGATCTTCTCCCCGAGAAGAGTTTGGCCATCATTGCAGCCGCACCGGTGAAGATGATGACGGATGTTGTGCCATATACATTTCGACAAGATGCGGATTATTTGTATATCACAGGCTGCCAACAACCCGGTGGTGTGGCCGTTTTAGGACATGATATCGGTTTATGCATGTTCATGCCAGAAGTTAAACTTTATGTTAGTCTGACAACATCTTATCCTTATTGTGACTTGAATTCTCTTTCGATTTTCTACTGGAACATTTTCTGTGATAATATTCAACTTATGTAAATTGTTTTTAGACTAAAAAAAATTGGTTATTTGTTTATTGAGTTAGTCTCTGGTCAATCTTTAAATATATTGTAGTATAATATTTCAGTTGTTCAATCATGCAAGTATCCATGGATTTGGGTCATTGTGTGTGTGATTTTTGTTGTTGCTTCTTCTAGTTCTGCAGCAAGGAAGTAAGTAATCCGGAATCTGATGTAATTTTAAAACCATACTTTTGTCTAGGATGTGACTTGGCAAGGGCAAATAGCAGGAGTTGAAGCGGCATTAGATACATTCAAGGCTGACAAGGCATATCCGATGAGGAAATTGCGTGAGGTGGATCATTACTATCCATTATTAAACATAAATTTTCAAGCATCTATGTTTTTGTCTTATGCATCTGAAATATTTCCATAGATAAACCTGCTAGAGGCTTGCAGCCAATGTTGCTGAAGCTCTAATAAAGATTTTTTATGTTCCTCACCTCCTCGGTCAAGCAGTTGTGCTATTTATAATGATATTTTATTTAACATTTTTAATTAATGATTCAGATCCTTCCAGATATGTTACGGGGATCCTCAAAGTTATTCCACAACACTCAGACTGCAACCTCCACATACACGGAACTGGAGGCCTTCCAAAAGCTAGTTTATTGTAACAATGTAAGGGATTTATCTGTTTATACACATCAATTGCGATGGATAAAGTCACCAGCTGAGCTAAAGCTCATGAAGGAAGCTGCATCGATTGCTTGTCAGGTACATCCATCTTCGTTGCGCAGTTAATAGTCCAATGACTCAAATTCCTAGCGAGGCTGTCTGATACACCGTTGTTAATTATATTTCTACCATTCGTTGGGTCTAGGTGCAAAATGATAAAATCTTGATACTTTGAACCTTTCCTGTCTGTCTTGAATAGGCCCTTTTGTTGACTATGCTGCATTCAAAAACATACCCTTTTGAAGGTATGCTAGCTGCAAAGGTTGAATATGAATGCAGAATGAGAGGAGCACAGCGAATGGGGTGAGTGCCTCTCTATTGAATTAATTAACTGCTTAAGGATTTCTTTCATTTATGATTACTTTTGTGTTTTTAATTGATAGTTTAAGAACCTTTCAAATTTATCAATGATTAATTGCACACTTGTCCTTTATTGCACTTCATAACAGATTCAATCCTGTTGTTGGTGGTGGGCCGAATGCAAGTGTCATACACTATTCTAGAAATGACCAAAAGGTAAATTTAGTTATCATCACCAAATGCTGTCTCCTAGTATTTATTTTTTATTGTTGAATTTTTATCATATATTTGGCAGATTAAACAGGGAGATCTTGTTTTGATGGATGTTGGATGTGAGTTACATGGTTATGTTAGTGATCTTACTCGTACCTGGCCTCCCTGTGGTAGCTTTTCTTCTTCCCAGGTTTGCCTAATTGAATTGCTTATAGTAATTCCACATAGTTATTGGACGAAACAAGTTTATTTTATTGTCATGGTGTCATTTGCCATTTCATCCTTGGTGGTATATTTAGGAGTTTGTTTATGAAACTTTATTTACCTTCATCCTGTTTAATAAGGCCTTAAAGTTCCTTGCCACTTCAACCAAATCCATGAATGAATTGCTTAATGTTTCTTTTTATCTTTATTTTTTTAAAAAAACATAAAAGGAAATCTCCATCTTCCAAATAAGGAAAGTGTGAAAGTTCATCCTTATCTTTAATTGAGGATTGAGTAATACATATGATTGTGCATCTATTATAAAAGGGCCGCAAGGAATGAAAGGCACCTATTTTTTGTTGGTAAAATTTAGTATTAAAACTGTAAGAATTAGGAGAGTAAAGAAAGCGAGGAAGCAGATGCCTCAAAGACTTATTGGTGTTTCTCTCAATACATACTTTTCTATTTGACTACTCTTTGGTAGTCAGTGAGATTTCTTCAACAAGACAGTATGCTAGTACCACTTTCTTATCGATTCACTTGTTTGAAAATTCAATAAGCAACCAAAAGGCTTGCCACAGGAATCCATGACAGATCAGAAGATGGCATTACGGAAGAAGTGAAGATTTATGTTGGTGCAAATATGCTGAATTAGTGAGATATGCTCCTTTTTAACTTTGTTCATGCACGTTTGGGCATTCAAGATTCTCAATATATTCTTCCCTTGCCCATGGCATAAGGGATCTCATGGGGCTCTCTCTCCTTTTTATTTTTTATTTTAATGTTGTTTTTTGGAGGGGGGACTAGGAAAAGAATATCAAATGATACAAGGAAGCGGCGGAAAAGAGATCCTCAGAACTTATATTTTGTGCCATGGCATCTTCCCCTCTTTATGCTAGCCAATGAAATTTAAATGTGTAGAGCTTACTTTTTGCACCTTATTAATGCACAGTGAAATTGCTCATTTCAAATGCATTGTCGTCTTAATCTTAGTGTGTGATATGATCTCCTCTTGTACATTCAGGAAGAACTTTATGAGCTTATATTGGAAACGAACAAGCGTTGTGTGGAACTTTGTAAACCTGGTGCCAGTATTCGAGAAATACACAACTATTCGGTATCTCCTTTTTCTTATCCCTTCTTAACAAATTTTAGGACAGAATCCATCTATTACTGCCATCCACCCGAAAACTTTAAATAAACGATTTGTACAAGATGACCAGTTTTTTCTTTCCCGTTGTCCCTGTATTTTGCCTTAATGCTCGATAATGCATTATGCGGACTATCTCATAACAATTAATAGCCATTAAAGTGTGCTACTGACCTGAATATTTCCATGATAGAGATATCTGTGTTTTTTGAGTGTCACTTTTTGTTACCTTCAGTTGAATGTTAACTCATTGTATACTCAATTAGCTTCCTGAAGCTTTATTTATAAAATAGAAAAACTTGTTAAAGGTCTGGTTGCATAGGTTGATATGCTGCAAAAAGGATTCAAGGAGATTGGACTATTGAAAAACGGTGGAAGCAGTTCCTACCACAAGTTGAACCCAACTTCTATAGGTATCTTTCTTAAAGCACCCTTTAATCTTTTCACTGTCAAAATATGAAAGATATGGACTTCATAATAACCATTTGTTACTCTAGAGATTCATAGCTAGTTTGGATTTTTGAACTAATTTATACGATGATAGCTAATAGAGATTGGATGTATTCAATCACATCACATTTTGTTGGTCCAGGTCACTATCTAGGAATGGACATTCATGATTGTTCAATGGTCAGCTTTGATGCTCCTCTGAAGCCAGGTGTTGTAAGTTATTTCCTTGACTATGCAATAGTTTTATCTACTAGTTTGTTATACATATCGAATATGGAGAAATTGAAATAATAGAGCTTCTAAATTCTAATGACAAAATGTTGGAAAACGTATTTTCAGCATGCTATCTTCAGGACAGTAGGTGGACACTTTTCATGTCAAATGATAACAAAAGTTCCATCCACAGAATAAACTGCCTAATAAAAGAATAGGGATTCTACAATTCTTGCATTATTATAATCACAGCCAATCCAAGAACTAAACCAAAAGTAAATAAATGTGTTATTTTAAAAACAGGATAATCTTCACGTTGAAAGAAAGCCATCCATGTGGTTGTGGTTTAACTTGGGGTGAGTTTGATTTTTGTTTTCCCACAACAAAAGTGATTTCTTAACAACATAATTTTCCCAATGAAGTTACTCATGTTACTTTCTCTAATCGAAGGCTGAAAACATAATTTATTTTATTTTTATATTTTTGTGTTGAAATTAGGATGACTACCTTCTATTGAAAATGAGTTGTTTTTAGGAAAAAAGAAAAGCTGAACCAAATTCCCTGTATGAGACAGAATATATTTTGCACTTCTACTGCTTTACTTAATATCCATTGGCTGACACGTGACAGCTTATGCTTTTTAATTCATTGTGAGCAGGTGATAACTATTGAACCAGGAGTTTACATCCCATCTTCTTATAACTGCCCAGAGAGGTACTTGTGGTGTAAAACTGAAATTGATTATTGGAAACTGTCATTTTTCGTCACTTGCTCTGAGATTTCTCTAGTTCACCAAGATGTTTCTACCAAAAGACATGAAATTTCGTTACAGTTTCCATCAATTGATCAGCTTCAAGAATCCCTTTTTCATAATTTCTTTCAGAGTTCTCGAGTCTCTCTGTACCTCTGGCTATTGGAGCATCCTCCATCTATATTTCATATTTTTAAATCTATCAAGAGAATTATTACAATAATCGGACTTAAAATTCTTAGTTGGGTATTAAGAATCTTATATTCCAAGTTAATCTGTTTTTAGCTGTAATTCAATTTGCAGAGATTGGATCTTCTCAATTTTTTTTTCTCACTTGAGAGGGGTAAAGTGTGATTTCTTACCATACATTTTATAAGTAGGACCAAGAGAGATCATGAGAGAGAAAATATTAAAAGATTAGAGATCACACTTTACACCCTCAATTGGAAAAAAAAATTAAGAGGATCCATTTTCCAAAGTTGCATCGGCCTAAGATAATATGCCTTTTGTCTTCAGGTCTTTGTTCTACTAGTTGGGTTCATTTAGCTATTCACTCTTCATAACTTTTGTTACATCATTGGTTGATCTCTTCACATAATATTCATCATGCATTCCATTGAGCATAAATTTGTCTTCAAACATGGAAATAAATGTTACAACTTCATGTTACTGTTATTGATATAATCCATCTCGAGAGACGTGCATACAGGTATCGAGGCATCGGGATTAGGATTGAGGATGAGGTACTCATCACAGAAACTGGTTACGAAGTAAGTTCTTTAAATGTCATGTTATTGAAACTAGTTTTTATCAATTTTTAACAGCTAGAGGCGTAGAGGTGCTGATCCGGGTTTTCTTGAGTGATAGAATAATATCCGAAAACATGATGATAAATATCTATATCTTGGCCTTCTTTTTCCCCTTTTTCTTTTTTTCGCCCCAAAAAATTATTAATTTTACCAGAACTTGCGCCATATGATATGGTTTGATCGTTATAGTTAGAGCAAAGTAACTAACGTCGTTGTAACACAGGTCCTTACAGCATCAATTCCAAAAGAAGTAAAACAAATTGAGTCCTTACTAAACAACTTCTGCAATGGAATGGGTGTGGAGAACCAAAATAACATGAGAGCTACATTCAGTTGACAATCCCCTTAAAACATTCAAGAACCAGAATAGTGATCTCTTCACGTGTTAATACCAAATACCAATGTTCTAAATCTAGGAGCAGTGGCCCAGTTATTTTCATCCTTTGTTTTGGTCCCTTGAATCATCAACATGAGCATAATAATGCACTCTAGAATCTTGGAGGGGAACAAATCAAGTGTGTGTTGTGTTATTTAGCTTGTTTCATTTACTCCCCCCCTCCCCCCCCCCCCCTCTTTTTTATTTTTCAATTTTTTACTTACTACCCTGATTTTAGTGATTGATTCAGAGCTTTTCTTATTTTAGCTTTTTCCCCCCTTGAAGAAAATTATTGTTGTAAATGATTGGTGGTATCATGAAACAACCAACTTGCGACTTCTTGTTTACACCTGTTGGAATGTAACTTTATACTACATTTATGACAAATATAGTCATTTGTTTAAACTTAGAGGTTTAGCTAATAATAAGGTTATCAATTGAGAATTTTCTTTTTGAAAGGTAGAGTTTATTTGTTTTAATGTTTTTATTATACATTTATTAAAGTATAAAAATTTAAAGTTTGCTATTAATAGTTAAACCCTAAATTAAAACCTTATGCATACAAGTATACAACTTAAATCCCTTTCTATAAGACAAAACTTAATAGAAAAATATTATTCGCATATTAAAACACTCCAAATACCCATATAAAAATATGGTTGTTACAAATTAATTGCGTTTTTAAATTATTTTTTAATTAACAAAATAAGGACAAAACAGTATTTAATTATTTATTAATAAAGGATGTATATTACAACAAAATCAAGTTTTTTATATTTTCACTCAATTAGATGAGATTCTTTTCAATTCATAGATATTTTTTTTATCATTTCATGTTTTATTTATATATTCATTTGTTTTTTGTCTTCCATAAAATTTATTTTGTCTTTTTTTTCATTCATTTTACTAGAGTACTATGAAAAACATTAAGGCTCCAATTGTATATGCAAAACTAAACATCTCCAAGTATTCTACTACAATATAATTATATGTAAGAAGGTTACGATGTCTCCAACGGTTCAATTTTATCGTTATGGAGGGCATGTGTGTGCTATGCTTGGATATGGAGTTAGGGGGGAATACACATATGTGTGGGACAGACTTTTGTCCGTTTGAGATGAAGGAACTCGGACCGTGCGAGTTCTTTGGATTTAAAAATTTTATAAACAAATCGCACGGTCCGATTTGCTTAGCAACCGTATAGAACTTCAAGTATAAGGAATCGGACCCAACGAGTTGACATCTTAGGAATGGGTATGAAAATCGCACGGTCCGAGTTCTTAGCTGAGATTATGAATTGGTGATCAATGAACTCGGACCCTCCGTTTTGTGGTAAGGAAACAAAGAAATCGGATGGTCTGAGTTCTGTGTTAGAAATTTTTTTTTTGGTTCAAGTTAACCTAGTCGTAGGGTTCAAGTTCCTCAAAGGTTGTGATATAAAAGGGTGAAGTGAACTGGTAGGAGGGACAGTAGCTGGGTCTCCCTTCTTCTTCGACGGCTGCGTCTTTCTTCTTCTTCAAAACTCTCTCTTTTTTCTGTTTTGATTTTGATAATGTAGTATCTAAGCTTATATTTCTTTTATGGTGAGTGAAAAAAATGAGTGACAGAGTATTGCTAAAATTATTTTATTTTGGTCAGATTTTGTTAGAAACGGCTGAAGGAGTAAAATTTATTTGTGAAAGCCCAGTAGATATTGTTATTCCTTTCATTATCTCATTTGAGGAGCTAAAAGGAGTAATCTGTGAAAAAATTGGTTCTGAGAGGGCAAGAAATATATCATGTATTCTATACAGATATCCCATACAGGTGTTTGGTGGATTCGTACAGTATCAATCCAAATATGTGACGGACGATGCAAGCATGCAGGAGATGCTTTTAATGTATATTGAAAACCGGTCACAGATCTCGTTCATCGAGTTGTATGTTGAGTTTGAACAATTTGAGGCTGACCAGAATATTCTACAGGAAGATTATAATAGTGACAGTGAAGAAGAGTTCGAAAGCAACTATGAATTTTCTGTTCCAGATGGTGATGAAGATCAAGGTGGGAGAACCATGTGCCCAGATGTGACAGAAGTGGCAAATGCACTTGCAAACGAAGTGCCGTTTGAGGAGCCATCATTCATGCGAGTTTTAGACTTGGGAGCCATGCATGTTCCTGAATTTCCGGAATATATGACTGCAGGTACGTAATTGTGGTATAAGTGTTTTTGTAGTTAGACATTGATTGAGTTATGAAGATTTTACCCTTTTTTTAGCATTATTTAATCATGAGTGAAGGTGTCGTAGTTGTCAGGATCTAACCGGTCCTCGACCCGTTAAGGAAATTATTTTTTTCTTTTATATGCTTGATGTGTTTGTTAGGAAATAATATTTATGTTGTATAAGATATGGTTGTAGCAAATTGCATGAGTTTGTAACAATTATCAGCACAACTTTGATGTATTGTACGGTTCAAATGGCATGAATCGGACCGGACCGACACGGTTCGTTTGGTTTTCCGGTCGAACCGGCCAGTTCGGTCTGATTTTTTACATTTGCTGTTGATGTGCTTATGTTGTTTAATGTGATATCATAAAATGTTGATATATTTTTTTATTTAAAGCATACTGGTTTTTTACATTTGCTGCGTATTAATGAAATTTATCTTATGGCATTTGTCCCAGCAGAAATTCCTATGGTCGCAGATGGTGAATTCGTCGTTGGGATGGAGTTCAGTTCCAGGGAAGCTGTTATTAAGGCGGTTAAGGATTATACCATACGACGAAGCGTAGACTACCGGGTATATGAGTCTGAGCCGTTGACATTTTATGCCAAGTGTACACAGTATGGGTCAGGGTGTGATTGGCTTATCAGGGTTAGCTTAATCAGCAGGAAGTACTGTTGGGTTATAAGGAGATATAATGGTAGCCACACCTGTACCACAGCCACCATTTCACAGGATCATTCGAAACTGGACTCTATCACAATTGCAGAAGCAATAAAGCCACTGGTTGAGGTTGACCCCTCCTTAAAGGTAAAATCGGTAATAGCAGAAGTGCAATCAAAATTCAACTACACCGTCAGTTACCGGAAAGCATGGTTGGCTAAGCAGAGGGCAATAGAAAAAATATTTGGAGGTTGGAAGCATCGTATGAAGCCTTGCCTATATGGTTTGAGGCCATGTGTCACAAGGAACCATCAGCTGTTGTCCATTTTGAGACTATGCCTGCATATCAAGGCGATGACTTGGTGGGTGATATTCGGGTACTGCATCGTGTATTCTGAAGTTATTACCCTTGTATTAGGGCATTCAGACATTGTAAGCCAATTGTCCAGGTGGATGGTACTCACTTGTACGGAAAGTATAAGGGTTGTCTGCTTGTGGCAGTTTCCCAGGATGGAAACAACAATATCGTTCCGATTGCGTTTGCTATTGTTGAGGGAGAGACTTCTGATGCATGGCATTTTTTCCTAAGTAACCTCCGTCAACATGTTGTTACTCGGGATGGAGTGGGTCTAATATCTGACAGGCACGAGTCCATCAATGCAGCTGTCGAACGAAGTAACGGAACTTGGTCACCTCCTAGAGCTTTTTATATGTTTTGCATCAGGCATATAGAGTCGAATTTTCTGAGAAAATTCAAGGCACCTTACCTACAAAAATTGGTCGTTAACATCGGTAAAAATTTACTAAATTTAAGCAAATTATTAGTAGATGTGCCTTAAATAAATCTATTGATTTTAATTACGTTGCTTTCTACATGCTTTGATCTGCTAGGATATTCGAGGACGGTGCGGGAGTACGAAGTGCGTTACCAGCGTTTAAGGGACCGCGGCGAGGCATACACAAATTGGTTAGATCGAATTCCTCGCGAACAGTACGCACTGGCCTTTGATGGCGGGTATCGATGGGGTCACATGACGACGAATCTAGTGGAGTGCATCAACTCAGTATTGAAGGGTGCCCGCAATCTTCCCATTACAGCTCTTGTGAAGGCAACATTCTACAGACTAGATAAAGAGTTGTTCACCCGTAAAAGAGCGGAGGCGGAAGCCCGGATTAATGCTGGCCATGTGTTTTCTGAGATAGTGACATCGAAATTGCATGCAAACCAACTTGCATCAGGAAACATACAGGTTAGTTGCTTTGACCCCCAGAATGAGGTCTTTGAGGTTCGTGAGATGCCAAGTGGGCTAGAGTTTGCAGTTGATCTACGTAGCCTTCGATGTGACTGTGGTGAGTTCCAAGTGGACCGGATCCCCTGTCGACATGTATTCGCATGTTGTGCCAACCAGCGACTTGATTGGCGACTTTATGTTCATGATGTGTATAAGATGGATCAAGTGCGGCGGGTGTACCGAGCACGGTTTAGGCCACTAGGTAATCCCACTACATGGCCTGCTTACAACGGACCTCGGTTCATCCCGAATCCGTACATGCGACGGGTGTCAAAAGGTCGGCCCAGGATGACGCGTTTTCTGAATGAGATGGACACGAGGATGTTACGTCGTCCTAGGCAATGTACTCTATGTGGTGCTGAGGGACATAGTCGAAGCAGATGCCGTCGGTCTGTTGCTTTAAATACCAACAGAGAAGCCCCCTAGGTTCACAGTTTTAATATGATATTGTATAATAAAACCTGACTGAGCAAATTGAGGTAACATGACCTGCTATATGTAACCTTATAATTAATGACACTCTAGTATTATGACATATCTGTAGCATTATATAACATGATGGTTAGTATATCAATTGCTAAATATCTGTAGTATCATATTAAGGTTTTAAGAGACATTATTACATGCTCCAGATGGCTAATACATCAATAATGTCCAACACATATACCGTACTCTATCCAAGGTCCAACACATATAAACAAGTCTAATTGATAAAATATTTTCATCGTTACATAATGTCTAACCAATACAAATAATTCTAAACATTACATAAAGTCATCAGTACATAACGTCTAACAAATACATATAACTACATAATGTCTAACAAATACATATAACTCATAACATTACATAAAGTCATCAATACATAAAGTTTAACAAATACAAATAACTCTAAACAAAAGGAAAGAACTATTTTCTCATTTTCCACTGTACGTCCTTCACAAAGCTCTTGCATTTCTTGGCGGCTTTTTTGAAGACAGAAGGGGTGAAACGATTAGCGCTCCGACGTGGCGGATCAATCCTCAGATTGTAACCTTTGACATTGTCATCTGGACTGCGTGCCTGACCTGTAACCAATTTTGAATAAACAAGTATGTGCAGCACATTACATATTCAAATACCAACATAAATACCACAAATCATGAAGCAAAATCCAATAAGATATGCCATTTATGCAAAGAAAGTAAATAAGTCATGGAATATATAAAGCAAAATAGTAAACATAATACCATCGTTGCGAGATTCTTCATCCTCATCGAACTTTTCAATTTCATCCTCGTCGTCATCGCCCTCTTCATCCGGGTCATCTACTAAATACGCATCGGTTTCTTGTTCGAGTGCGTTAGTATCTTCCTCAATGAGTCCCATGTTACATCGGTTAGGATTTTGACTATTCAGAACACCTCGTCCACCCTCACTCCTACTAGAGTCAACAGATACAAAGCCTCCAGAAGCAACAGATGAGGTATGGCCTGGATACCTTGCATCCAACGAATACCTGCCAGGCATAAACTCAGGCTGATCGCCATATTGTGAATGTGCTCCATCTGCAGACATGAACCCAAGCAACTGGCTAAAAGAAGTTCCATCACCTATTTCAAACTGTGACATACCCCAATATTGTTGCTGTACTGGAAATGATGGGGTGAACTGTGTCTGAGGTAGATACTGGGTTGAGGCTTGAGGTTGTTCTTGTGGAGGCGGAATCGGAGGTGAACTATGTTGCTCCTGCTCTTCATTGTCCTCATCCATATCCTGACTACCCTCATCGGTATATTCATTACCCTCATCCATATCCTCATTGCCCACATCCAGATCCTGGTTACCTTCATCATTCTCTTCACCCGCAAGATTCGACAAGGCTAAGCGGGCCCCATATTTTGATCGGTACCAGTTCAGGTAGATATCCAACGGATGCTGTGAAGGCATGGGAAGCTCAGAAAGAACGTAGTGATACCGATTGGTCCAATGCATTACCCAATTTGAATGAGTCGGTGTCGTGGCCCAGTTAAGATTTTTAGGTCCAGTTAGAATCTCTCCATGAGCCTTATCCAAATTCTGTTCCTGAGAAGGTACTCCCTGAACGAAACCGAACTGTCGCCTGAACCTATCCGTGGCATGCCATTCGATACATTCAAACGACACCAATGGAACTGTAGCGCTCCAGACAACCGATTGCATGTATATTTCAGCAGGAATTATATTCGGATCCATACGATCCACAGCATAGGCAACCCAGACAAACTGAAAAATTAAAGAAAACTCATGATTACAACCCACAACACATAACTCTAACACAATGACTGATAGTTTTGTCGAAGCCCAATATTCCCAAAAGTAATGCTTCTTTAATTAAAACACACCTGGCCTTCCTGAAGTTCATCAAAGGCCTTCCTAAAGTGAGCTAGCTTCAGATATCTATATCGTCGGTCACCACGCTCCCAGTTACGCCACCTAATACGATGTCCTCAATTAGCTCAACTGAATCTTAAATATCAAGAAATGGATACATTGTAACATAATATTACCTGTTTGCAAGTGGAAAACTGCGGGGTTCTCTAGGAAGCGGCGATAGATATGGCAATCGCATCCAAGCCCAACCCAGCAGCAGTGTTAGTGGACCATCTATTTCCTTACAGTTATAACGAGATGCCCTGCATAACGCCCTGTAAAGGTGTGCTAGGCATGCCGAACCCCAACTATACTGTCCAATATTGACAAAATCACGAAGCAAGGGTAGAAATTTCCAGTGCACACCTGCCCCAGACTTATCCCCAAACAGTATCGTCCCAATCAGCAACATAATGTGACACCTCACATACCTAGTAATTAATGACAATCTAATATTATAACATATCTGTAGCATTATATAATACAATGGTTAATGCATTAATAGAAAAATATCTAATGTAGCATATTAGGCTATTATGAGACAATATTACATAGTCCACATGGCTTATACATAAATAACTTCAGCAACATAATATGACACCTCACATATCTCTGTATACTGATTTCATCATTCAATTCTAAATTCTCTTTTACATTCCGGAGCCATGTCAGTTTTATGCAGCTTGATCTACAGTCCTCTCTACGAGGTGCAACCCCAAATTGAAGCAGACACTCCGCCTCCATGGCTTCAAAACTACTCATTGTCATCCCTGTGACTGGAAGACCATCTGTGGGAAGACCAAGTATTAGAGCCACATCTTCAAGAGTCACGGAACATTCACCAATGGGGAGGTGAAACGTATGTGTGTCTGGGTGCCAACGTTCGATTAGAGCATTTACCAATGCTTTCTGACACTGAACTATCCCAATCTGAGACACATGATAGAACCCAGTAATCCGTAAATGCTCCTCCACCCTAACGTTGTACCGATCCGGAGGAACTGGGTGGTTACATGTCAACATTCTTAATTTCTACAAAAAAAACATAACAAATAACTAGTGATATAATTAACAGTTACTAACTTACCATCATTAATCATTTCAGTAAATCCTTATATAACTAATTCTTTTAACTTCTAAAATTATTTAATTAATCGTTAAAATTATTGATAATTAAAAATAAAAGTCATGACCTATACATTTATTTATTCTTAACGAATATTCTCAACAATATTACAACAATTTAAATATTATCTAATACTAATTACTCATTTGTGAAACACATTTTTTTCTCAATAATAAAAAATATTAACAATCAGTATATGCCATCATCAACAATTCTACAAAATATTAACATTCATATTCTAAAATCTATAAACATTGTCATAATTAAAAAAATAGCATGGCTTAATTAAAATAATCCTATTAATCATTAAACATTAACATTTTTCTCAGTCACAATACAAATAACAATAAAATAAACATTTAAATTCTTCTCTAACAGTTATACTTACTTTTTTAAATAAATATTTAAATATAATTAATTAACTAAAACATATAATTATACTAAAAATTAATAAAAAATTAAAAAAAATCAATATTCTCTACTGAATAAGGGTCCGATTTACTTCTTCTTTTATACCAACCGAAATCTTTTCATCATTAATAATGACAATGTTTTCTTATTAACAATAATATTTTTTATTAAAAATCTGGAAAATTTTTTTTAAAAAATTTAAGAAATATTGAAATATAAACTGCATCTATTTTTTTATATATCAACTGCATTTTTCACCAACAATCACCATCATAATAATTAAATTCTTAATATTAATAATTATAAATATAAATAAATTTTTAAAACTTAAAAATAATTAAAAAATACTTACATAATCAGGATCACTGAGATAATGAATAATATGAAGCTCATATCGATCAACATCTTTAATTTTAAATTTTTTGGGCATGATTGCTTCTTCTCCACCATGCAAAGATGAGCTTCAGAAATGAAGAACAATGTTTGAGAGTGAAGTGTGTGTGCAGCTTTCGTTTTCGGATGGTGAGAGAAGAGCAAATGGGTTTCTTTATTCAAAGAGGGCCACTGTTCGGGGGAAAGCCAGGGAGCGACGCGTGTTAAGTGCAACTAGGAACTCGGACCGTGCGTTTGGCTTCTTCAGAAATCGGACGATCCGCGAGCATCTTCCACTCGGAGGGTCCGAGTTCGTAACTTGCTACAGGAAATTGCATGGAACTCGGACGGTGCGAGTTTCGTTTAGCACTCGGAGGGTCCGAGTTCTTCCCCCTGACACCACCATCTTGTGTAGCACTCCCCTCTCCCATATCATCGCACTTCACCAGCTCAGGTTCCATATGTAAATTAAAAACCGTGTCTCCAACCTCATTCGCATTTAGCAAAATTTACATATTTAGATTTTTAACATACAAAAATACCTTAAAAGTACAAACTAACACTGTAAAAGATGTGCTTTACCTTTGCAAATACACATGGTCCAGAGCTTTATAATATGTATAGTACTAGGTATGGCAACCACAATATTATACGAATGATTAAATGTTAATGTTCCTGACCTCCTTATTAATTCTGTGTTACTAACTAAAATCGCAGTTGGAGCATTATTTTAAACAGGCTCTACACATCTAAATTTTTTTGACAACCAAATTTAATCAAATTGGTCTAAACCTAATAAAAATTACTTTCATTACACGCAGTATGTACACACGCACTTTCCTAACGCAAACAAAACACCTGCTTCACTAACGTTTTTCGTGTCGCACTCAAAGAATATGAAAAGTGATTTTTATCTTCATGTATCTTCTCCTCTTTCTTCTATTGGTGCTGCTGTTATGTTGCTGCGCTTTGTTTTTATTTTTTTCTCCTTTTTTTAATGTTATTGCAATAATTTTTTTCTTTTTTTGTTTTATTTTTTTCAAGAGAGTAAAACAAGAAGAATTATGAAATAATAAAATAAAAAAGAGAAGATGAAGGCAAAAGATAAAAAAAAAGAAAACAAAGCAAAAGATGATGAAGAAGAAGAGTTTTCAATTGTGCATAATTTATCATAAAGATAATACCAAAATTTTTTAACAATAACACAAATGTTTTAGTTTTTCAACAAAATTTTACTATAAAAGTACAAAAATATCTTTAATACTGTATTTTTCTTCTTTTTATTCTTCCTTCTTTCTTTTTTTCTTTTTTCTGTATCTCTTACTTCTTTTAATAGCATTGCTTCTCATATTAAATTTGAACGAATATATTTGTACTGTATTGCAACCTTATTTAGTTGAATGAATATCAGTTTACACTTATTGGATTGAATTCTTAGCATAAATGGACCGAAATTTATTCTTCTTTTTTTTTCTTCTTTTTTCTTGGTTTATTCCTCTCAAGAAAGTAAAACAAGAATAATTATAAGAAAATAAAATAAGAAGGAGAAGATGAAGAAAAAAAAGATGAAAACGAAGAAGACGAAGAAGAAGATGAGAAGGAGGAAGAAGAAAAGTTTTGAATTGTGTGTACCTTATTTAAATCTAGAATGCACCAAAATTTCTTAATGATGACGACATACAAACAAACTCAGTTTAAAATAAGCTTATACCAGAATGCACCGAAATTAAACTTAGAATGCACCGAATTATATCTAGAATGCACCAAAATTAGGAACAAAAACAGATTCAACGAATTTTTTTTAAAAATCCTACATTACATTCAAATTCAAACCTTCAACCCTGAACACTAATTTTCACAAATAAAATCGAAATTATTCAACTACATGAGCATCAAATACTAACGAACTATATTAATGAGGTTCGAACCAAACCTCATCTACTTGATTTGTTTCAAAACAATAATCCAATCTGCTTTGGTTCAACTCACAATGTGAACTTGCATCATTCATTGTCTTCAAAAACGAAATATCTGTTCAAACCTGATTTCACAACTTGATTTCAAAAAAGTTTTATCCAAATATTCAAATTAGATCAAAGAGCATTGATCGTGAACAAAGAGAACGCAAAGAAGGAAGAGAACGTAGAAAACGTTGAAAAAATTTGAAAAAATAAAAAACGAAATCCGCTTAGAAAAGACAGTTATATATAGTCACGTGTGAAGTCAAAAGGTTGTTAGAGATAGTGGCGCGTAGAGGTGAATTAGGTTATAACAATTTAGTTGGACTTGGTTGGTTAAATGATTTGGATGTAGAGCTTTATCGTATTTTAAATATCCAAATAGATATCATTTATATTGCAACCGTTAGAGATATATAACCATTAATGTTGCATTCTTCTACCAGTTTAAACTTTTAGAATGAGTGATTTCGTGACACTGACATATATTGTAGACCTCTCATCAACCAAAGACTATTGTTGTTACCAGTCTACATAGCAGACCCCATGTGATTAAAAAAAAAAACAAAATCAAATTGATATATATATTTTATTAGAGTTTTTTGTTTTTCTGTTAATTTAATTTTTTTTCTAACAAGTTACGCATTTAACCTATACTATGATGCATGGACACAGGATACGATACGACACGAGATACTTTGACACGCGAATTTTAAAATCTTATACGATACGAGGACACGCATACATATAAAATCTAAAGTATTGTTTGGATAAATCAAAATAATATTTTTATATTTTCTTGATATTAAAATAGAAATAACTTTTTAATTATTTTTAATATCTTATTTTAATTATATAAAATATTTAAAATATTTTTTAATAAATAATAATATATACTATATTTAAATTTATTTTAAGAATAAATGTTAAGAATAAGATTGGACACGCTAACACGTGCTGGTATTTAAGTGTCCAAATGTATTCAGAGAAGAATTTTTTATTTTTTATTTTTTATTAAGATACGGTTGGATACAACAGATACGTATGTCAAACGAATGTCAATAAATATCGTATTTAAAATGTGTCAGACACAGCAACTCAGTGTAAAGTGTCCATATTTTATAGAACCTATATAGTTACTAATATGATTTTTGGCAAGGTTAGTTTCTCCACCAATATCATCACAGTTGCAAACCTTGCACAAGGAAGCGGCAAATAGCAATGGTATGATAGAAAACACTTGTATTCGTCACCGAAAAAAAGAAAACACTTATATTCCTGCTAGAATAAAAAACCAACAATAATTCTTCTTTTAAATGACATAGAACATAATATCACAAAAAATAATCAAATTTAATCGTAATTTTATTTGGTAGTTGTGAATCAAATGTTCTCCATCCACTACGGACATTTATAAAATGTCTTTGAACAAGAAATCCAAGTTTATTTCTATTTTGTCTGGATTTTGTTTTTTAGATTTTGACAAGAGATGTAGATTAAATTTGTATCAATTATCTTATTTTGAGGAGTAAATATAATTTTTTTGTGTGTTGCTCTTAAGATTTAGAGACCGTGTCCAATAGAAATATAAAAAAAATAATTATAAAAAAGTAAAAAAAATTAAAAATGGTAAGAATTGTATTAAAATATACAAAGTCGGCAAGAACTTAAATAAAAATAACAGAATTTAAAATAACAGGAAAAAAAAAGAATTAGAATGATTAAAATAAAAATGGAGTCTTCCAATGCAATACTTACATGGACTCGTGATTTATGTTTTCATGTGTCACTGTGACTATTATGAATTTTTTAAAGTGAGTGAGTGTGTGAATGAATGGAAGCTCTTCAACCTCCCCTAACTTATTGAAACTAATCCTATTAAAAAAAATCATAAACTAATTGATATTAATTTTGGACTTTAAGTAAACTTATACTTCAAATAGTTTTGGACCTCAAATAAACTTGGACTTCAAGTAGTCGTCTCAAGTAAACATGGACCCCAAATAGTTTTGCACGTCAAGTAAATTTGGACACCAAATATAAGATAATTTGACCACCAAATTTAAATCATTCTTACTTTCTTCGACCATAATATCCTTCATGTGTATACAATATTAGTTTAACTGTTGAATTCTTTCTGACGTCAACTATTTATATAAAATTTTGGCACAACAATTCCTAACACCAACAAAGCAACAAAAATTTTATAAATAGGTGATATTTAAGTAAATCTTACACTCTACACTATAATAATAAATATCGGTTAATTTCTACATATATGCATGTCAGAGTTGTTCTCATGAATATGAATATACATTTTAGTTTGTTATACAAATTCATGTACTCCTTCAGTCCAAAATAAAAGTAACGAGGTTTTTAATCAACTCACATAAGATGATTCAATCCAACAATGATAAGATGTTACCTCATATTTTATACATAAATTGTTATTCACTTTTCTAAAAACAAATTCAGTTATGATGACTCATTATTTTAGTTAATTGTTAGAATCTTCTTATGGATTATGTAGATTTTATAGATTTGATTGTTATGATTGATATTCATATTTATTTACGGCTCCATTCATTGTAAGAAAATATCAATATATATAGAAAAACACTTTAGAATATTTTTTTCTTTTTTTTTAAATTTTATTTTGGTATTAAAGCTCTGCTAGAATATATGGTGAAGACTTCTGATCCAGTCATCTTTTTCTTCATCTTTCTCCATCATGGGACACCAGCTATTAATTTGGCACGAAAACCTCACTATTCTCTATTATATTCATCCTAGTAAAAATTTCACTTTTATTTTGGTTACTTCTGTTTTTATATATAACAATTATCATTCTTCGTATCAATCTTTTTCCATAGCCATCATCTCCAAAACCAAACATGAATTTTTTATTGGTGCCATCCCTTCTCTTTTAATGGATGAACCTCTTTATCCAGTCTGAAAATACCGCAACAATTTGGTTCTTTCCTGGCTCTTTTATTCACCGACACCTTCAATTACACAGAGCATAATCTACTTCAACACAGCCTCTGCCATTTGGAATGGTCTCAAGGAACGCTTCTATCACAACGATTTGCTTAGAATTGCAACATCACAAGATGTGTGTGCAGTTAAACAAGGTAATCTCTGGGTTACAGAATTTTATACTTCATTAAAGACACTCTAGGAGGAGCTTCACAATTCACAGCCGCTCCCGAGATGCACCTGTCTGGCAAAGAGTAACCGATCCTAGGAATTTATTATTCGATTTTTCAAAGGTCTTGATGAAATATTCTCTTTTGTTAGATCATAAGTTATCTTTCTAGATCTCTACCACTGGTGGCACGCGCGTTTGCATTGGTTATTCAACATGAATGCCAATGGCATGCTCTATCTGAAATCTTGGACGTACTATGTACAGTAGTTACTGCTGTTGATTTGTGTCATCTTTCCTTTGGTTGCGGTGGTGATCGTTCACATTTTTCTTCGCTGTAGGTCGTAGCAACGCTGCCTCCTCCTCCAAACAGTGCTCATATTGTGGTCGGAATGGCCACACAGTGCATATTTTCTACAACAAACATGGGTACCTATTGGGTCACCTACAATTCCTAGGAAGTCGTGCTCCAATGGTTCTTCCTCCTCTTCCTCTATGAATACTGCAACCGCTCCCTTGCTTTTCAGTCTAGTTTCAATGCTACTACCTTCACAGAATGCCCTGGTTCTAGGAGATAAGACAACCCAACAATAACACTCAGCTGTAGATAAAGTTATGGGCCTCTCTCCAACCTAAAAGTATTCTCTCACAATTCTTGAAGAGGGTTGAAGCTTCAACTTCAAAATTCAAGGTCAGTGTTAGCTCTACCATGAATTAAAATAGGCCATTTCAAAAAGAACACTACTTAAAAAGCAAAGGCAATCACAAAGCCCAAACAAAGCTCAAAAGTCATGCAAATAACCACTAGAAGTTAAGAGTTCAGAATAGAACGCTACCTAGAAAGTTTATTGGAACCTGACTAAGGGCCTAAAGTGCCTACACTAAACTGCAAGGACGGACTCGCCAAAAGCAGAATAAAATAACTTGGAAAAGCTGTCAACACAACTGAAAGAAGAGCAGACCAAATAAACAAAGGTAGAAGTTCGTGAAAGAACACTACCTCAAGGTCATCAGGAAGGGTGCTGGCCGGAAAGGCTCAACACCTAACCCTAAAAGTTGCTATGCCAAGCAAAGGTAGAAGATCACAAAGGGACACTACCTAAGGATAATGGCTGGAAAAGGTTGAAGTAACAACAAAAAAGTAAGTATTTCTCAGAAATCAACTAGCGCACTACCAGAATAATCAAAACAAGAAAGTTTCAAGAAGTTAATCATTAAAAACTCAAAGGTTACCTAACATAACCCTAGAGTAAAAGTGTTTTGATTAAAAATTAAAAACTTGCTAGAGAGCAACTGCAAGGGTCAGAGAACTACTCAAAAGATTATAATAAAAAAAGTTTAGAAGTCCACAGGTCGAACCATATCAACACATCATCAAAACAAGCATAAAAAGAGAAGTCATAGAGGAACCAACTTTGCCTCCGTCATCGCATCCTGAGAACCTGGAGAAATAACCGAAATCAGGACCGCCCCAATAACACTGTCCGGCCTATTCAAAATCTCCAAATCAGGGTTGGCCCCGGATTGGGCGGCTTCAGCAGAAAGGGCTGTAGAAGCCCTTGCCTTGGGATCTGGAGCAGGAGTCTCATCGTCATTAGGGGCCGGCACGATTTTACCCTCTTCAACAATGTTATCCATACTAAACAAAGTAAGGTCGGCATCTGGAGCAAGTACTCGAGCATGAGCTTTCAAATTCTCGTATAGGGCGGTCATGCCATTTATTATGTGACCTCGCAGCTTGGCATAATCATCATAAGAAGACTGGAGTCTTTCCTTAACTTCAAGAAGCTCACCATAAGTCCGGGTGTAGCTTTCCTTGGCCTTCTTCGCCATTTCCTCCGCCAAGTTAGCAACCGCCTCTGCTGCGGTAGCCCGGGCCTTCTCCTTCTCCACAGAAAGCTCCAGCCAAACATTTTTTGCCTCTAGCTCAAGCCTCAGCCCCTCTACCCTCTTATAATAAGCCTTAGCACTCCCAAGGAAGGAACTGGTAACATTGATAGGAGATTTCTTGAACTCCCTCGACAACGCAGCACTGAGGTTGGCCATCCGAACACTATTGCTAGATATAAAATCAAGATACTTAAGGATGAACACGTCATCAATCGGAACAAAGCCATACAGAGATATGCTCCACAGCAAAGGCCACGCTATCGAAATCCTTATCATTAAGATCATAAGCACAAGCAATTCTTTGCCTCTTGGGAAAAAGGCCCAGACGAAGAAGGGAGGAGGCAACACCAGAGGTTTCCAGAGACAGATCAGTAGAGGCCACATGAACTTGAGGGGTCGGGATAATCTTCCTCGGACTTTGAGGACCCAAGTTCGGCTTCTTCAGCGGAACCTGGGAAGAACCTTCCCCCGACGCCTTTCTTTGGATATTTTGGGTAGCCACCGTCTTCTTGGTCTTGCGAAGGACCTTCATCGAGTCAGAGTCAGAATCCATCCCTGAAAAAGAAAAAACAAAAACAGTTACATAATGGCAACAACAAACAAAGACAGTAAAAATATAGGAATTCGGGCAATACCTAGTTCGGAATGGAGAAGAGCAGGATACCCTAAAAACTTCTTCATATCCAAATGAGGAGGTTCCCCCCAATGCTCTTCTAAAACACCCACAAAGGCCCTCTCTACCTCATCAAGACTCTCTAACGAATACTTAAGCACTACAGGATTCTCTTGCCACCAAAGTGGAAAGGTGGGTTCTTTATTCTCATCCAGAAAAAAGGGGTGAACATCATCAACGGCCCGAACTTTGAAATAAAAATTTTTAAAATCGTGGAAAGAATCATAAAAATGGAGAAGACTTTTCTACCCTGGGTAGCCCGAAAGGAGATCCAAGAAGCCTTCTTTTTGGTCGCCTCGGGGTGGGTCAGCACTAACAAATAAGGGAACAGACACAGGGAAGGTCGAACACCTAACTCCTGACACAATAGCTGAAAAATCTTCATGAAGGCCCAAAAGTTGGGATGAAGTTGAAAAGGGGCAAGATTACAATTCCAAAGGATGTCGGTCTCAAACTCAGTAAAAGGAAGGGTAACACCCAATTTGGTAAAAAGCAATCATATGCATAAAAAAATGGGCGCTCTGCCCGACTTAGCGGAGGAAAACTAACCCTCTCCTCAGGATTGGGTGCCACTAACTCATAGTCCTTCTCATCCTCCCTATTCCCACATATCCTATGATATCTCCTAAACTTCTCACAGTACTCCCGATCTGCCACAGTAACACAACCCAACACTACAGAATCTAACCAGTCAGCCATACCAGGAGGAACTTTTGTGGACATTTCAACAATATTTTTACGAGACATAAGCACTACACTTACAGCAAGAAAATGAAAAGGCGTCACTACCAAACAACTCGACCAAAAATAGGTAAACGAAGAAAAAACCAACAAAAAGCAAAGGGTGCCCCAAGGTTCACAAAGCAAGAATACCACCGTAACCCAGAGGCACCCTTTGGTAGCAGTACAAGCATAGAAAGAAAAAAGCACAGGATCATAAGAAAACCAAAAAGCCCTAGCCTTTTCAACAGCAGTGAGAAGAAAGATCAAAACTTTAGAGGAAACGAAAACATGCAACACCAGAAGCAAACACAAAAAAGGACCACAATCACCATCAAACAGGGAAAAGCAAAATGAATAAAGGCAAGTACCAACCTGAGAAAAAGAAGCAGAAGATGGCGACAAACGAACAGTGGTGGACGAAATTGTGATCTTTAATTAATGGCTCCTTGGCATGTGCCAAGGAGAACTAATTTAACTAATTGATTACTTGCTCAGAGCACAATTCCGTTCAACTAACCAGCAAGTGTACTGGGTCGTCCAAGTAATACCTTACGTGAGTAAGGGTCGAATCCACAGAGATTATTGGTTTGAAGCAATCAATATTTATTTTATTAGTCTTAGTCAGGATATCAATAGGATTATTTGAATTTATTTGTAAAAAGCCAAACTGCAAATTTCATAAAATTGTAAGTTAAAATAATAGAGTTACTTGATTTTCAGTACTGGGGAATATGTTGGAGTTTTGGAGATGCTTTGCCCTCTGACTTCAACTCTTCCTTGAAATCCTCTTCTCACACGCAGGTTCCTTCCATGGCAAGCTCTATGTAGGGTGTCACCGTTGTCAATGGCTACTTCCCATCCTCGCAGTGAAAACTATGCACGCACTCTGTCACAGTACGGCTAATCACCGGTTGGTTCCCGCTCCTACTGGAATAGAATCACTCTTTTGCGTCTGTCACTAACGCCCAGCAGGTTAAAGTTTGAAGCACGTCACAGTCATTCAATCCCGGAATCCTACTCGGAATACCACAGACAAGGTTTAGACTTTCCGGATTCTCATGAACGCCGCCATCAATCCGGCTTATACCACGAAGATTCTGTTGGGGAATCTAAGAGATATTCATTCAATCTGATGTAGAACGGAGGTGGTTGTCAGGCACACGTTCATGGGTTGAGGAAGGTGATGAGTGTCACGGATCATCACCTTCTCCACAGTTAAGCGCGAATAAACATCTTAGATAAGAACAAGCGTGTTTGAATGGAAAACAAAGGAATTGTATTAAATCATCGAGACGCTGCAGAGCTCCTCACCCCCAACAATGGAGTTTAGAGACTCATGCCGTCACAAAGTATGTAATTCAGATCTGAAAATGTCATGTGGTACAAGATATGTCTGTAAAAGTTGTTTAAATAGTAAGCTAGTAACCTAGGTTTACAGAAAATGACTACACTAAGATAATTGGTGCAAAAATCCACTTCTGGGGCCCACTTGGTGTGTGCTGGGGCTGAGACTAAAGCTTTCCACGTGCAAAGGCCTTTCTTGGCGTCAAACTTCAGGTTATGACGTGTTTTGGGCGTTCAACTCCGGATCATGACGTTTTTCTGGCGTTTTACTCCAGACAACAGCATGAACTTGGCGTTCAACGCCAAGTTACGTCGTCTATCCTCGCTCAAAGTATGGACTATTATATATTGCTGGAAAGCCCTGGATGTCTACTTTCCAACGCCGTTGAGAGCGCGCCAATTGGACTCCTGTAGCTCCAGAAAATTCATTTCGAGTGCAGGGAGGTCAGGATCCAACAACATCAGCAGTCCTTTTTCAGCCTAAGTCAGATTTTTGCTCAGCTCCCTCAATTTCAGTCAGAAAATACCTGAAATCACAGAAAAACACACAAACTCATAGTAAAGTCCAGAAATATGATTTTTGCCTAAAAACTAATATTATTCTACTAAAAACTAACTAAAACATGCTAAAATCTACATGAAATTACCCCCAAAAAGCGTACAAAATATCCGCTCATCACAACACCAAACTTAAACTGTTGCTTGTCCTCAAGCAACTAGATGAATAAAGTAGGTTCTAATAGAGATAAAGAAACAATAATATTCTCGAGTTCTAAATGAGGCTCAGATTCTTATTAGATGAGCGGGGCTTGTAGCTTTTTGTCTCTGAACAGTTTTGGCATCTCCCTGTATCTTTAAATTTTCAGAATGATTGGCATCCTTAGGAACTCGGAATTCAGATAGTATTGTTGATTCTCCTAGTGTAGTATGTTGATTCTTGAACACAGTCATTTTATGAGTCTTGGCTGTGGCCCTAAGCACTTTGTCTTCCAGTATTACCACCAGATACACAAATGCCACAGACACATAACTGGGTGAACCTTTTCAGATTGTGACTCAGCTTTGCTAAAGTCCCCAGTTAGTGGTGTCCAGAGCTCTTAAGCACACTCTTTAGCTTTGGATCACGACTTTAACCACTCAGTCTCAAGCTTTTCACTTGGACCTTCATGACACAAGCACATGGTTAGGGACAGCTTGGTTTAGCCGCTTAGGCCTGGATTTTATTTCCTTGGGCCCTCCTATCCATTGATGCTCAAAGCCTTGGATCCTTTTTACTCTTGGCTAGTGCTCATGGCTTGTGAATATTTTTTTTTTTTGAACTGCTTTTTCTTGCTTCAAGAATCAATTTCATGATTTTTCAGATCATCAACAATATTTTTCGTGTTCCTCATCCTTTCAGGAGCCAATATTCATCAAATTCAAAGTACATATTATGCACTGTTCAAGCATTCATTCAGAGAACAAAAAGTATTGCCACCACATATAATTAATTATAAATTTTATTATTAAGAACTCGAAAAATATAAATTACTTCTTTATTCTAAAAGAATCTACTACTTTATTCATGCCTAATGATGATGAGAAAAATAAATTATAGCTTAATTGGAAATAAAATCAAAATAGACATCCTAATTACTGCTAAATATCTTCTAAGGTCAATTTCTAAAAGGAATAATCTCTACTAAGTTGGAACAGAGAAATTGGAACTCAGCAACCTGTTGTTTTGAGGAGTGGATGCTCCTCTGACTCTTTGGGGTGTGGTTCAAGGATTAATTTTTGGCGCTTCAGTTCCCTTAGATCACGCCCTTGCTCCTCTTGTTCCTTGAGCAGTTTGCAGATCATGCTACCTTGATTATTCTGTTCTTCCTTTATTTGATCCATAGCTTCTTGCAATCTGGAAACAGAAGCCTCAAGTTGTTCCCAATATTCATATTGGGGCAGTTCTGGGAGGGCTTCTTGTGCTCTCCTTCTGACAGGATCCTCTTGTTGCTGTTGCCTGACCATTGATATTCCAGTAATGGGCTTTTCAATTGGGATATATTCAGTTATTCCCATCTTTACTCCAGCCTCTTTGCAAAGCATAGAAACTAGGCTTGGATAAGCCAATTTGGCGTCCTTAGAATTCCTGTTTGCTATTTTATATAGCTCACAGGAGATCAGCTGATGGACTTCCACTTCTTTTCCCAACATGATGCAGTGAATCATGACAGCTCTTTTGATGGTAACTTCAGAATGGTTGCTGGTGGGCAAGATGGAACGACAAATAAAGTCCAGCCAGCCTCTGGCTACTGGTTTTAGATCTTCTCTTTTGAGTTGGACTGGGATGCCAGTTGTACTGGTAGTCCATTTGGCTCCAGGGATGCATATGTCCTCCAGAACCTTATCCAGCCCTTTATTGACCCTTATCATTCTCCTATTAAAGGAGTCTGGGTCATCTTTCAGTTGAGGGATCTTGAATACCTCCCTGATCCTGTCAGAATGGGTATGAATGATTTTTCCTCTGACCACTGTCTTATGGTCAAAGATAGCAGCTCCAATGATTCTTTGCCTTTCTGTCTGCCATAGATTAGCATAGAATTCTTGAACCATATTCTTCCCCATTTTCGTTTCAGGATTGGCCAGAATTTCCCAATTCCTGTTCCGAATTTGCTCTTGGATTTCCGGATATTCATCTTCTTTCAGATCAAATCTGACTTCCGGGATCACTGATCTGTGACTCATTATCTTGTAGTAATGGTCTGAATGTTCTTTAGTTAAGAACTTCCCTTGGTTCCAAAGTGGCTTTGGAACGCTTTCTTTCTTTCCTCTTGGGGTGGTTTGTTTCCCTTTAGGGGCCATGATCAAGAGACATAATAGTTTTTGTGATCACAGGAAAGCACACCAAACTTAGAGCTTTGCTTGTCCTCAAGCAAAAGAGAGGAAAGAAGAGGGATAGGAGGAGAGCAATGTGGAATGGTGATGATGAGGAGGGCGCCGAACACAAGATATAGGGAGGGGGTGGGTAATTTTCGAAAAAAAAAGAAAGAGATAAGATAAAAGATATAATTTTAAAAGATATGATCAGAAAAAGATATAATTTTAAAAAGGAAAAGATATAAATCAAAATTTAAAAGATATAATTGAATTTTTAATTTTGAAAAGGATTTTTTTAAAAGGAGTTAAAGATGTGTTGGAAACAAATTTGAAAAGCTGATGGCTTAAATTGGAAAGCCATTTGTTCTTTTGGGTTAAGATAAATCTAAAAAATTTGCAATCATTGGATTTTAGAAATTAGGATAAAAACTTTTGGAATTGAAAATGATAATTTAAAATATGTTTATGCAAGAAATCATGAATTGAAACATAAAAATTTTGAAAAAATGCAAAGAAAAATGAAATTGTACCTCCTCCCACCATCCTGGCGTTAAACGCCCACATGGTGCATGGTTTGGGCGTTTAACGCCCAGATGTTGCTTCTCCTGGGCGTTCAACGCCCATGTGATGCTTCTTCCTGGCGTTTAACGCCAGGAGGTCCTTCTTTACTGGGCGTTTTTCTAAACGCCCAGAATACTAGCAGATTGGCGTTAAACGCCCAGAAGGTGCATCTTTCTGGCGTTTAACGCCCAGAAGATGCTTCTTCTTGGCGTTTAACGCCCAGAAGGCTACCCTTACTGGCGTTAAAACGCCCAGTGGGTGCTTCTTTTGGGCGTTTAACGCCCAAAGTATTTCTTACTGGCTTTTTCATGCCAGTGAGCTTCCAAATTTCTCTGTAACTCTTGGGACTTCAATCAATTACTAATTCACCTTTGAAGATACTTGGACTCAAACCTGTAAAGAAAAGAAAATTTATTTAATCAGTAGATAAACTTTGTAAATGGCTGGGTTGCCTCCCAGCAAGCGCTTCTTTAATGTCATTAGCTGGACTGACACTGATATTCAATGTAATCTCAGTCTTGAGCATTCTTGCTCGAAATTATCTTCAAGATAGTGTTTAACTCTTTGTCCATTGACAATGAACTTTTTGTTAGAGTCACTATCCTGAAGTTCTATGTATCCATATGGTGATACACTTGTGATTACATATGGACCTTTCCACCGGGATTTTAATTTCCCAGGGAATAATTTGAGCCTTGAATTAAATAGCAGAACTTTCTGTCCTGGCTCAAAGACTCTGGATGACAATTTCTTATCATGCCATCTTTTTGCTTTCTCTTTGTAAATTTTTGCATTTTCGAAAGCATTGAGTCTAAATTCCTCTAGCTCATTTAACTGGAGTAGTCGTTTTTCTCCAGCTAACTTGGCATCAAGGTTCAGGAATTTGGTTGCCCAATAGGCTTTGTGTTCCAGTTCCACTGGCAAGTGACATGCCTTTCCATACACAAGCTGGTATGGAGAGGTCCCTATAGGGGTCTTGAATGCTGTTCTATATGCCCACAGAGCATCATCCAAGCTTCTTGCCCAATCCTTTCTACGGTTAATTACAGTCCGTTCCAGGATTCTTTTAAGTTCTCTATTTGAGACTTCAGCTTGCCCATTAGTTTGTGGGTGATATGGAGTAGCCACCCTGTGGTTGACTCCATAATGTACTAGAGCAGAGTAGAGCTGCTTATTACAGAAATGAGTACCCCCATCACTGATTAACACTCTAGGGATACCAAATCTGCTGAAGATATGTTTCTGGAGGAATTTTAACACTGTTTTAGTGTCATTAGTGGGTGTTGCTATAGCTTCCACCCATTTGGATACATAATCCACTGCCACCAGAATATAGGTGTTTGAGTATGATGGTGGGAAAGGTCCCATGAAGTCAATGCCCCATACATCAAACAACTCAATTTCCAAGATTCCTTGTTGAGGCATAGCATAACTGTGAGGCAGGTTGCCTGATCTCTGGCAACTATCACAGTTAAGTACAAATGCTCGGGAATCTTTATAGAGAGTAGGCCAGTAGAAGCCACTCTGGAGGACTCTTGTGGCTGTTCGTTCACTTCCAAAATGTCCTCCATACTGTGATCCATGGCAATGCCAGAGGATCTTCTGTGCTTCTTCTTTAGGCACACATCTACGGATTACTCCGTCTGCACATCTCTTAAAGAGATATGGTTCATCCCAAAGATAGTACTTTGCATCTGTGATTAATTTCTTTGATTGCACCTTACTGTACTCTTTGGGTATGAATCTTACTGCTTTGTAGTTTGCAATGTCTGCAAACCATGGCACTTCCTGGACGGCTAGTAATTGCTCATCCGGAAAGGTTTCAGAAATTTCAGTGAGAGGGGGGGATGCCCCTTCCACTGGTTCTATTCGGGACAGGTGATCTGCTACTTGATTTTCTGTCCCTTTTCTGTCTCTTATTTCTATATCAAACTCTTGCAGAAGCAACACCCATCTAATGAGTCTGGGTTTTGAATCCTGCTTTGTGAGTAGATATTTAAGAGCAGCATGATCAGTGTACACAATCACTTTTGATCCTACTAAGTAGGATCTGAACTTGTCAATGGCGTAAACCACTGCAAGTAGCTCTTTTTCTGTGGTTGTGTAATTCTTCTGTGCATCATTTAGCACACGGCTGGCATAGTAAATGACATGCAGAAGCTTGTCATGCCTTTGTCCCAACACTGCACCAATGGCATGGTCACTGGCATCACACATCAGTTCAAATGGTAATGTCCAGTCTGGTGCAGAGATGATTGGTGCTGTAACCAATTTAGCCTTTAGAGTCTCAAATGCCTGCAGACACTCTTCATCAAAGATGAATGGCGTGTCTGCAGCTAGCAGGTTGCTCAGAGGTTTGGCGATTTTTGAAAAATCCTTTATAAACCTCCTATAGAACCCTGCATGTCCCAGAAAGCTTCTGATTGCCTTAACATTAGCGGGTGGTGGTAATTTTTCAATTACTTCTACCTTAGCTTGGTCCACCTCTATCCCCTTGTTCGAAATTTTGTGCCCAAGGACAATTCCTTCAGTCACCATAAAGTGACATTTTTCCCAGTTTAAAACCAGGTTAGTCTCTTGGCATCTTTTCAGAACAAGTGCTAAATGGTTAAGGCAGGAGCTGAATGAGTCTCCAAATACTGAAAAGTCATCCATGAAGACTTCCAGAAATTTTTCCACCATATCAGAGAAAATTGAGAGCATGCACCTCTGAAAGGTTGCAGGTGCATTGCACAGGCCAAATGGCATCCTTCTGTATGCAAATACTCCAGATGGACATGTGAAGGCCGTTTTCTCCTGATCCTGGGGATCTACTGCAATTTGATTGTAACCTGAATATCCATCCAGGAAGCAGTAGTATTCATGACCTGCTAGTCTTTCTAGCATCTGGTCTATGAATGGTAAAGGAAAATGATCCTTTCTGGTGGCTGTGTTGAGTCTTCTGTAATCAATGCACATGCGCCACCCTGTAACTGTTCTTGTAGGAACCAGTTCATTTTTTTCATTATGAACCACTGTCATGCCACCCTTCTTAGGGACAACTTGGACAGGGCTCACCCAGGGGCTGTCAGAAATAGGATAAATGATCCCAGCCTCTAGTAATTTAGTGACCTCTTTTTGCACCACTTCTTTCATAGCTGGGTTCAGCCGCCTTTGTGGTTGAACCACTGGCTTGGCGTCATCTTCCAACAAGATTTTGTGCATGCATCTGGCTGGGCTAATGCCCTTAAGATCACTAATGGACCACCCAAGAGCTGTCTTGTGTGTCCTTAGCACTTGAATTAGTGCTTCCTCTTCCTGTGGCTCTAAGGTAGAGCTTATAATTACAGGAAAGGTTTCACCTTCTCCCAGAAATGCATATTTCAGGGATGGTGGTAATGGTTTGAGCTCGGGTTTTGGAGGTTTCTCCTCTTCTTGAGGGATTTTCAGAGGTTCTATTATCTTCTCTGATTCCTCCAAATCAGGCTGAACATCTTTAAAGATGTCCTCCAGCTCTGATTCGAGACTCTCAGCCATGTTGACCTCTCTTACCAGAGAATCAATGAGATCAACACTCATGCAGTCATTTGGGGTGTCTGGATGTTGCATGGCTTTAACAACATTCAACTTGAACTCTTCCTCATTGACTCTCAAGGTAACTTCCCCTTTTTGGACATCAATGAGGGTTCGGCCAGTTGCTAGGAAAGGTCTTCCTAGAATGAGAGTTGCACTCTTGTGCTCCTCCATTTCCAGCACCACAAAGTCAGTAGGAAAGGCAAATGGCCCAACCTTGACAATCATATCTTCAATCACGCCTGATGGGTATTTAATGGAGCCATCAGCAAGTTGAAGACATATCCTGGTTGGTTTGATTTCTTCAGTCAAACCAAGCTTTCTGATAGTAGATGCAGGTATTAGGTTGATACTTGCCCCAAGATCGCATAAAGCTTGCTTGGTACAAATACCTTCTAATGTGCATGGTATCATAAAGCTCCCAGGATCTTTAAGCTTCTCAGGTAAGCTTTTCAGAATGACTGCACTGCATTCTTCAGTGAGGTAAACTTTTTCAGTTTCCCTCCAATCCTTCTTATGACTTAAGATCTCTTTCATGAACTTAGCATAAGAGGGTATTTGCTCAAGTGCTTCTGCAAACGGAATCTTTATTTCAAGAGTCCTGAGATAGTCTGCAAAGCGGGCAAATTGCTTATCCTGTTCCGCTTGGCGGAGTTTTTGAGGATAAGGCATTTTGGCTTTGTATTCCTCAACCTTAGTTGCTGCAGTTTTATTATCTACAGAAGTGGGTTGGGAAGCCTTTTTAGAAAGGTCAGCACTTGTATGTGACTGATTCCCTACTGGCATTTGAATGCTAGTGGTGGGAACTGGAGTGGCGTCAAACGCTACTTCCTTGTTTGTTACTGGCGTTTGAACGCCAGAACCATGCTCCTTTTGGGCGTTCAACGCCAGATCCATGCTTGTTTCTGGCGTTGAACGCCAGGAATAAGCATGGTTTGGGCGTTCAGCGCCAGTTTTATCCCTTTCTGGGCTCTGCTTGTCCTCAGAGGGATTTTTAGTAGCCATTTGTTCATCTCCTGTCTTCTTGCTACTTTGAAGTGAGGTATTTAATGTTTTCCCACTTCTTAATTGAACTGCTTGACATTCTTCTGTTATTTGTCTTGACAGTTGCTTTTCTGTTTGCTTTAATTGTACTTCCATGTTCCTGTTAGCCATTCTTGTTTCCTGTAATATTTCCTTGAATTCGGCTAGCTGCTGAGTTAGAAAATCTAATTGCTGATTGAATTTATTAACCTGATCCACCGGACTGAGTTCTGCAGTTACTGTTTTAGCTTCTTCTTTCACGGAAGATTCACTGTTTAGATACAGATGCTGATTTCTGGCAACTGTATCAATAAGCTCTTGAGCTTCTTCAATTGTTTTTCTCATGTGTATAGATCCACCAGCTGAGTGGTCTAGAGAAATCTGAGCTTTTTCTGTAAGCCCATAGTAAAAGATGTCTAATTGCACCCATTCTGAAAACATTTCAGAGGGACATTTTCTTAGCATCTCTCTGTATCTCTCCCAGGCATCATAAAGGGACTCATTATCTCCTTGTTTGAAGCCTTGGATGCTTAGTCTTAGCTGTGTCATCCGTTTGGGAGGGAAATAGTGATTCAGGAATTTTTCTGACAGCTGTTTCCATGTTTTTATGCTGTTCTTAGGCTGGTTATTTAACCACCTCTTAGCTTGATCTTTTACAGCAAATGGAAACAGTAGTAATCTGTAGACATCCTGATTCACTTCCTTATCATGTACTGTATCAGCAATTTGCAGAAATTGTGCCAGAAACTCTGTAGGTTCTTCATGTGGAAGACCAGAATACTGGCAGTTTTGCTGCACCATGATAATGAGCTGAGGATTCAGCTCAAAGCTACTAACTCCAATGGAAGGTATACAGATACTACTCCCATATGAAGCAGTAGTGGTGTTAGCATATGACCCCAGAGTCCTCTTGGACTGTTCACTCATACTTACTTCCATAATGGAATACAAGTTGAGAATTTATAGTTTGGAATGTAGTAATAAAAATGGAATAAATACCAAAAGAAGTTAAAAATATATATATATTTTTTTTAAATAAAATAAAAACGAAATAAATAAAAGAAAGTGGAAATATTTTGAAATTGAAAATTGAATTTTTATAAAAGATTTTCGAAAAAAAATTGTTCAAAATTAGTTAGAAAAATAAAAATTTTTGAATTTTGAATTTTATGATGAAAGAGAAAAACACACAAAAGACACAAGACTTAAAATTTTTAGATCTAATGCTCCTTAATTTTCGAAAATTTTTGGAGGGAAAACACCAAGGAACACCAAACTTAAAAATTTTAAGATCAAGGCACAAGAAAAACTCAAGAACACTTTGAAGATTCACAAGAACACCAAGAACACAAGGAAGAACACCAAACTTAAAATTTTTAGAAAACCAAAATAAATTTTCGAAAATTATAAAAATTAACAATAAAACACCAAACTTGGAGTTTGGCACAAGATTAAATCAAGAAAAAATATTTTTGAAAAAGATTTTCAAAAGTACTGGTGCTCCCTTATCAAGAATATAAGCCAATTGGGAATAAATATGACACTTGATGCAGATGTTCTTGAAAAGAAACTATCCTATCAAAATTTAATGACTCTATAACAATAAAAATAAAAATAAAAATAAAAATAAATTATTCCTAATCTAAGAAATAAAATAAACCTTCAATTGTCCAAACTCAATAATCCCCGGCAACGGCGCCAAAAACTTGGTGGACGAAATTGTGATCTTTAATTAATGGCTCCTTGGCATGTGCCAAGGAGAACTAATTTAACTAACTGATTACTTGCTCAGAGCACAATTCCGTTCAACTAACCAGCAAGTGTACTGGGTCGTCCAAGTAATACCTTACGTGAGTAAGGGTCGAATCCACAGAGATTATTGGTTTGAAGCAATCAATATTTATTTTATTAGTCTTAGTCAGGATATCAATAGGATTATTTGAATTTATTTGTAAAAAGCCAAACTGCAAATTTCATAAAATTGTAAGTTAAAATAATAGAGTTACTTGATTTTCAGTACTGGGGAATATGTTGGAGTTTTGGAGATGCTTTGCCCTCTGACTTCAACTCTTCCTTGAAATCCTCTTCTCACACGCAGGTTCCTTCCATGGCAAGCTCTATGTAGGATGTCACCGTTGTCAATGGCTACTTCCCATCCTCGCAGTGAAAACTATGCACGCACTCTGTCACAGTACGGCTAATCACCGGTTGGTTCCCGCTCCTACTGGAATAGAATCACTCTTTTGCGTCTGTCACTAACGCCCAGCAGGTTAAAGTTTGAAGCACGTCACAGTCATTCAATCCCGGAATCCTACTCGGAATACCACAGACAAGGTTTAGACTTTCCGGATTCTCATGAACGCCGCCATCAATCCGGCTTATACCACGAAGATTCTGTTGGGGAATCTAAGAGATATTCATTCAATCTGATGTAGAACGGAGGTGGTTGTCAGGCACACGTTCATGGGTTGAGGAAGGTGATGAGTGTCACGGATCATCACCTTCTCCACAGTTAAGCGCGAATAAACATCTTAGATAAGAACAAGCGTGTTTGAATGGAAAACAAAGGAATTGTATTAAATCATCGAGACGCTGCAGAGCTCCTCACCCCCAACAATGGAGTTTAGAGACTCATGCCGTCACAAAGTATGTAATTCAGATCTGAAAATGTCATGTGGTACAAGATATGTCTGTAAAAGTTGTTTAAATAGTAAGCTAGTAACCTAGGTTTACAGAAAATGACTACACTAAGATAATTGGTGCAGAAATCCACTTCTGGGGCCCACTTGGTGTGTGCTAGGGCTGAGACTAAAGCTTTCCACGTGCAAAGGCCTTTCTTGGCGTCAAACTTCAGGTTATGACGTGTTTTGGGCGTTCAACTCCGGATCATGACGTTTTTCTGGCGTTTTACTCCAGACAGCAGCATGAACTTGGCGTTCAACGCCAAGTTACGTCGTCTATCCTCGCTCAAAGTATGGACTATTATATATTGCTGGAAAGCCCTGGATGTCTACTTTCCAACGCCGTTGAGAGCGCGCCAATTGGACTCCTGTAGCTCCAGAAAATTCATTTCGAGTGCAGGGAGGTCAGGATCCAACAGCATCAGCAGTCCTTTTTCAGCCTAAGTCAGATTTTTGCTCAGCTCCCTCAATTTCAGTCAGAAAATACCTGAAATCACAGAAAAACACACAAACTCATAGTAAAGTCCAGAAATATGATTTTTGCCTAAAAACTAATATTATTCTACTAAAAACTAACTAAAACATGCTAAAATCTACATGAAATTACCCCCAAAAAGCGTACAAAATATCCGCTCATCAAACAGCAAATTCGTGAACGATCCACACCAACAAGCGCCTCGAAGCGTCAAAGAGAAGAAAAAGTTGGGGCAAAGCAAAAGAAAGCTTTTTTTTAGAGAGTGAAAGGAAGACAGATAGAAGCAAAGTAAAGAAAGAAAAGCCCCCCGTGATTTTGAATAAAATACTGAGAGGGAAGCAAAATGGAAAAGGAATAAAAATCCCAATTAATAGGCTTTAAAAGCGCTCGCACAACTAAGAAACGGCCACGCTTGAAAAGGGTGCAGCATTTAAAAGCGAAACGCTTCGCGTTTTGAAGGAAATTAAATATGCTAAACTCGTCCGAAAAGAAACAACCAGGGCGCAACCAGACAGGAAGATGCTTGAGCACAACCCTCCCAAAGAGGTTGAAGCTCGGAGCAAGTACGACCTCGCGAAGAGGATGAAGCTCAAGCAGGGGCACTGTTCATACACTGGTCTGAGCTGTAGAGTCGGGTCGACTGAAAGCAAAGGGGCCGACCTCATGAAAGGTTGGCCCACTACCAACCTCTTTGTGAAAGAGCTCAGAAGATCTCTAGAGAGGCCCAAAGAGGCCCATAAACAAAGAGCCACCGCTTACCAGGAAGCGGTTGACAAAAGATATGGTCTCACCCACAAAAGATAAAGATAAGATAACAGACTTATCTCAAGGAAAGATCATCACTATAAATACACTGGAGCACCCAGGTATAACTCATACTCCGATTCTACTAAAAAACCTGCCTAAAGCCCGTACTGACTTAAGCATCGGAGTCTCTTGCAGGTACTACCACCCTCCGGTGATCGAGGATCAGCAGCACCTCAAGCTCCAACAAGTCGGACACGACAGGCTTGACCAAATTGGAAGATCTCGCCCTGGATCGATCTCAACGTTTCAGGTAACCCTCGAAATAGCCATTCCTTTCCTGCACCTTTCCTGGCATGAAACACCATGCTTGCTTGCCCCATCGCTAGCGCTAATCGCCCTCCCTGGCGTTTAGCGCCTAAGCCTTTTGATTCAATGTACTCCAGGGCGCTCTGTTCTTCATTCTGAGTTCTTCTGTCCCTGTTTTAAGCACTGTGCATGATCACAAACAACATTAACCTAGGAAAACTATGAGAAACACTGAAAAATTAAACTAAATAAAGAATGAAAATCAAGTGAAATAAAGCTAAAGAATACTCATGGTTGGTTTCCTCCCAACAAGCGCTTCTTTACCGTCACTAGCTCAACGATCAGCTCCTCTAAGGAGGAGGGTCATCGGGGCTCAGATCTTTTGACCCTTACGATGAACTTCTTTTCTGTGCTCCCATGAATCAACTCAACATGCTCCAGAAACAGGATCCTATTCACTATATGTGGTAGGACTGGACTTCTAGTGAACACTATTTTCATCCCAGGTGAGAAGCCTTTAGTAGGAATCTTTTTGTTCCTCCAGCCCTTTGGTACCTTCTTCTTAGGAGGACCTCCTCCCTCCTTGGTGGGTGGTGAATGTCCAACACCAAATTTAGGTTTAATGTCAGGTGGAACTGTATGGGTTTCCACCAAGGGGGGAGGCTTATACAAAGAGCTTTACGTGCAAGTACCTCATATTCTAGAGATTGGTGAAGGTTTAAAAACCTTGAACACCAAATTGTCTTCTCACAGCCACAGGACTAATTCTCCTCTCTCAACATCAATCAGGGCTCTTCTAGTGGCCAGGAATTGTCTTCCTAATATGATGGAGTCGTTTGCATTTTCTCCCATATCAGGCACTATTTTCATCCCAGGTGAGAAGCCTTTAGTAGGAATCTTTTTGTTCCTCCAGCCCTTTGGTACCTTCTTCTTAGGAGGACCTCCTCCCTCCTTGGTGGGTGGTGAATGCCCAACACCAAATTTAGGTTTAATGTCAGGTGGAACTATATGGGTTTCCACCAAGGGGGGAGGCTTATACAAAGAGCTTTACGTGCAAGTACCTCATATTCTAGAGATTGGTGAAGGTTTAAAAACCTTGAACACCAAATTGTCTTCTCACAGCCACAGGACTAATTCTCCTCTCTCAACATCAATCAAGGCTCTTCTAGTGACCAGGAATAGTCTTCCTAATATGATGGAGTCATTTGCATCTTCTCCCATATCAGGCACTACAAAATCTGTAGGGAGGAATAGCTCTCCAACCTTGACCAAGATGTTTTCCAGTAGCCCATGTGCTTGCCTCAGAGACTTATCAGCCATCTCCAATGCTATTGATGAGCGGATAATTTATACGCTTTTTGGCATTGTTTTTATATAGTTTTTAGTAAGTTTGAGCTACTTTTAGGGATGTTTTCATTAGTTTTTATGTTAAATTCACATTTCTGGACTTTACTATGAGTTTGTGTGTTTTTCTGTGATTTCAGGTAAATTCTGACTGAAATTGAGGGATTTGAGCAAAACTCTGAAGAAGGTTGACAAAAGGACTGCTGATGCTGTTGGAATCTGACCTCCCTGCATTCGAAATGAATTTTCTGGAGCTACAGAACTCCAATTGGCGCGCTCTCAACGGCGTTGGAAAGTAGACATCCAGGGCTTTCCAGCAATATATAATAGTCCATACTTTATTCAAAGAATGACGACGTAACTTGGCGTTGAACGCCAAGTACACGCTGCTGTCTGGAGTTAAACGCCAGAAAAACGTCATGATCCGGAGTTGAACGCCCAAAACACGTCAAAACTCAGAGTTCAACTCCAAGAGAAGCCTCAGCTCGTGGATTAATCAAGCTCAGCCCAAGCATACACCAAGTGGGCCCCGGAAGTGAATTTATGCATCAATTACTTACTCATGTAAACCCTAGTAGCTAGTCTGGTATATATAGGACATTTATCTATTGTATTAGACATCTTTTGACCATCTTTTGACCACTTTAAGCCTTTTATCATTCGGTCACTTGATCATGGAGAGGGCTGGCCATTCGGCCATGCCTGAACCTTTTGCTTATGTGTTTTCAACAGTGGAGTTTCTGCACACCATAGATTAAGGGTGTGGAGCTTTGCTGTACCTCAAGTATTAATGAAATTCTATTATCTTTTATTCAAATCTCTCTTATTCTTATTCCAAGATATTCATTCGTACCCAAGAACATGATGAATGTTATGAGTCAGATTACCCTCATTATCATTCTCACTTATGAACGCGCGTGATTGACAACCACTTTCGTTCTACATGCAACAGAGCTTGAATGCGTATCTCTTAGATTTCCCAACAGAATCTTCGTGGTATAAGCTAGATAGATGGTGGCATTTATGAGGATCCGGAAAGTCTCACCTTGTCTGTGGTATTCCGAGTAGGATCCTGGGAATCCGGAAAGTCTCACCTTGTCTGTGGTATTCCGAGTAGGATTCCGGTAATGAATGACTGTGACGTGCTTCAAACTTGCAACCTGCTGGGCGTTAGTGACAGACGCAAAAGAATCAAGGGATTCTATTCCAGTAGGAGCGGGAACCAACCGGTGATTAGCCGTACTGTGACAGAGTGCGTGAGCATTAGTTTTCACTGCGAGGATGGGATGTAGCCATCAACCATGGGTGATGCCTCCAGACGATTAGCCGTGCGACTGACAACCGCATAGGATCATTTTCCCGAGAGGATGAAAGTAGCCACAGTTGATGGTGAACCCCTATACAAAGCTTGCCATGGAAAGGAGTAAGAAGGATTGAGTTGAAGCAGTAGGAGAGCAGGCGTCCTTGAGCCATACAGCATCTCCCTTCGCTTATCTGAAATTCCCACCAATGAATCTGCATAAGTCTTCTATCCCTTTTATTATTTCTTTTTATTATTAATTATTCGAAAAACCCATAAACCCATTTAATCTGCCTGACTGAGATTTACAAGGTGACCATAGCTTGCTTCATACCAACAATCTCTGTGGGATCGACCCTTACTCACGTAAGGTTTATTACTTGGACGACCCAGTACACTTGCTGGTTAGTTGAACGGAGTTGTGAATTCAACCAGTGCCATAATAATGATTTCATACAAAGACAAACAACTTAAAGAGAATAGTGATCACAATTTCGTCCACCAAGTTTTTGGCGCCGTTGCCGGGGATTGTTCGAGTATGGACAACTGACGGTTCATCTTGTTGCTCAGATTAGGTAATTTTCTCTTCTTTTTCGTTTTTCTAAACTTTATTTTCGAAAAAAATTAATAAAAATCCAAAAAGATCATAAAATCATAAAAATAAAAAAAATATTTTGTGTTTCTTGTTTGAATCTTGTGTTAATTTTTAAGTTTGGTGTCAATTGCATGCTTTTAAAATTTTTCTTGCATTTTTTTCGAAAATCTCATGCATTCATAGTGTTCTTCATGATCTTCAAGTTGTTCTTGATAAGTCTTCTTGTTTGATCTTGATGATTTCTTGTTTTGTGTTGTTTGTTGTTTTTCATGTGCACTTTTGCATTCATATTTTCCATGCATTAAAGATTTCTAAGCTTGGTGTCTTGCATGTTTTCTTTGCATAAAAAATTTTTCAAAATTATGTTCTTGATGTTCATCATGATCTTCAAAGTGTTCTTGGTGTTCATCTTGACATTCATAGCATTCTTGCATGCATTCATTGTTTTGATCTAAAAATTTCATGCATTGAATATTTTTGTTGTTTTTCTCTTTCACAATTAAAAATTCAAAAAATCAAAAAAATATCTTTTCCTTATTTTCCTCCAAATTTTCGAAATTTTGGGTTGACTTGGTCAAAAAATTTTTAAAATTAGTTGTTTCTTACAAGTCAAGTCAAAATTTCAATTTTAAAAATCTTATCTTTTCAAAATCTTTTTCAAAAATCATATCTTTTTCATTTTTTTTTATAATTTTCAAAAAATTCAAAATCTTTTTCAAAAATATTTTCAAAATCTTTTTCTTATCTTTTTATCAAATTTTCGAAAATTAAGCTAACAATTAATGTGATTGGTTCAAAAATTTGAAGTTTGTTACTTTCTTGTTAAGAAAGGTTCAATCTTTAAATTCTAGAATCTTATCTTGTAGTTTCTTGTTAGTTAAGTAATTTTTTTAAAAAAAAATTAAATCTTTTTCAAATATCTTTTTCAAATATATCTTTTTATCTTTTATCTTATCTTTTTCAAAAATTTTATCTTTTTTTCAAAATTTGATTTTAAAATATCTTATCTAACTTCTTATCTTTTTTCAAAATTTGATTTCAAATCTTTTTCAATCAACTAACTAACTTTTTGTTTGTTTCTTATCTTTTTCAAAACCACCTAACTACTTTTTCCTCTCTAATTTTCGAAAATTCTCCCTCTCTTTTTCAAAAATTCTTTTTGTTTTAAATTTTAATTTCAATTATATTTTGTCTTTGATTTTCGAAAATTACTAACCTCTTTTTCAAAAAATTATTTTCGAAATCTTCATTCTCTTCTCTTATTCTATTTAATTAATTAATTACTAACACTTCTCTTCACCTCTCCTCATCCAAAAATCCGAATCCATCCTTCTTCTTTCTTATACGCCTATCTTCTTCTACTAACAGAAAGGAATCTCTATACTGTGACATAGAGGATTCCTCTTTCTTTTCTTGTTTTCTTCTCTTTCATATGAGCAGGAACAGGGAAAAAGGCACTCTTGTTGAAATTGATCCAGAACCTGAAAGGACTCTGAAGAAAAAATTAAGAGAAGCTAAATTACAACAATCCAGAAACAACCTTTCAGAAATTTTCGAACAAGAGAAGGACATGGCAGCCGAAAATAATAATAATAATAATGCAAGGAGAATGCTTGGTGACTTCACAAAGCCAACGTCCAAGTTTGATGGAAGAAGCATATCCATTCCTGCCATTGGAGCCAATAACTTTGAGCTTAAGCCTCAACTAGTTGCATTAATGCAACAAAACTGCAAGTTTTATGGACTTCCATCTGAAGATCCTTATCAGTTCTTAACTGAGTTCTTGCAGATCTGTGAGACTGTAAAGACGAATGGAGTTGATCCTGAAGTCTACAGACTTATGTTTTTCCCTTTTGCTGTAAGAGACAGAGCTAGAATATGGTTGGATTCACAACCTAAGGATAGCCTGGACTCCTGGGATAAGCTGGTCACTGCCTTCTTGGATAAATTCTTTCCTCCTCAAAAGCTGAGCAAGCTGAGAGTGGATGTTCAAACCTTCAAACAAAAAGATGGTGAATCCCTCTATGAAGCTTGGGAAAGATACAAGCAGCTGACCAAAAGATGTCCATCTGACATGTTTTCAGAATGGACCATGTTAGATATATTCTATTATGGTCTCTCTGAATTTTCGAAAATGTCACTGGACCATTCTGCAGGTGGATCTATTCACCTGAAGAAAACGCCTGAAGAGGCTCAAGAACTCATTGACATGGTTGCAAACAACCAGTTCATGTATACCTCTGAGAGGAATTCCGTGAATAATGGGGTACCTCAGAAGAAAGGAGTTCTTGAAATTGATGCTCTGAATGCCATATTGGCTCAGAACAAAGTGTTGACTCAACAGGTCAACATGATCTCTCAAAATCTGAATGGATTGCAACATGCATCCAACAGTACTAGAGAGGCAGCTTCTGAAGAAGCTTATGATCCTGAGAACCCTGCCATGGCAGAGGTTAATTACATGGGTGAACCATATGGAAACACCTATAACCCATCATGGAGAAATCATCCAAATTTCTCCTGGAAGGATCAACAAAAGCCTCAACAAGGCTTTAACAATGGTGGACGCAATAGGCTGAACAATAGTAAGCCATATCCATCATCTTCTCAGCAACAGACAGAGAATTCTGAACAAAACACTTCTAATTTAGCCAATATAGTCTCTGATCTGTCAAAGGCCACTTTCAGTTTCATGAATGAAACAAGATCCTCCATTAGAAATTTGGAGGCACAAGTGGGCCAGCTGAGTAAGAAAGTTATTGAAACTCCTCCCAGTATTCTCCCAAGCAACACAGAAGAGAATCCAAAAGGAGAGTGCAAAGCCATTGATTTAATCAAAGTGGCCGAATGCACTAAGGAGGAGGAGGACGAAAATCCTAGTGAGGAAGACCTCCTGGGACGTCCCTCAAGCAAGAAGGAGTTTCCTATTAAGGAACCAGAGGAATCTGAGGCTCATCTGGAGACCATAGAGATTCCCTTAAATCTCCTTCTGCCATTCATGAGCTCTGAAGACTATTCTTCCTCTGAAGAGGATGAAGATGTGACTGGAGAGCAAGTTGCTCAATATCTAGGAGCTATCATGAAGCTGAATGCCAAGTTGTTTGGTAATGAGACTTGGGAAAGTGAACCTCCCTTGCTCATTAGTGAACTAGATACTTGGATTCAGAAAACTCTACCTCAAAAGCAACAAGATCCTGGCAAATTCTTAATACCTTGTACCATTGGCACCATGAGCTTTGAAAAAGCTCTATGTGATCTGGGGTCAGGGATAAATCTTATGTCACTCTCTGTAATGGAGAAACTGGGGATCATTGAGGTACAACCTGCCTTGTTCTCATTGCAATTGGCAGATAAGTCAGTAAGACGAGCTTATGGGACAGTAGAGGACGTGTTAGTAAAGGTTGAAGGCCTTTACATCCCTGCTGATTTCATAATCCTAGACACTAGGAAGGAAGATGATGAATCCATCATCCTAGGAAGACCTTTCCTAGCCACAGCAGGAGCTGTGATAGATGTCAATAGAGGTGAGTTAGTCCTTCAATTGAATGGGGACTACCTTGTGTTTAAGGTACATGGCCATCCCTCTGTGACAAAGGAGAGTAAGCATGAAGAGCTTCTCTCAGTTCAAGGTCAAGAAGAGCCCACACAGTCAAACTCTAAGTTTGGTGTTGTGAGGCCACAACCAAACTCTAAGTTTGGTGTTAAGATCCCATATCCAAACTCTAAGTTTGGTGTTGGGACCACACTAACATTGGCCTGATCACCATGTGGCTCCATGAGAGCCACTGTCAAGCTATTGACATTAAAGAAGCGCTTGTTGGGAGGCAACCCAATTTTATTTATCTAATTCTATTTTATTTTGTTTCTTTGTTATTTTTGTGTTTAATTAGGTACATGATCATGAGGAGTCACGAAAAAATCAAAAAAATTAAAAACAGAGTCAAAAACAGAAGAAAAAAATTTTTCACCCTGGAGGACGCACGGGCTGGCGTTCAACGCTAGTAAGGTGCATCTGGCCGGCGTTCAACGCCAGAACAGAGCACCATTCTGGCGCTGAACGCCAGAAACAAGCAACATCCTGGTGCTGAACGCCAGGAATGTGCACAGAGAGGACAAACTGGCGCTGAACGCCAGTAACAAGCATCAAACTGGCGTTCAACGCCAGAAACATGCTTTACATGGGCGTTGAACGCCCAGAACGTGCACCAATGGGCGTTTGAATGCCAGAATGATGCACGAAGGCAATTTACATGCCTATATGGTGAAGGAATGGTATTTCTTTTCACCTCAGGATCTGTGGACCCCACAGGATCCCCACCTCAGGATCTGTGGACCCCACAGGATCCCCACCTACCTCGCCCTCTCTCTTTCCATTCATGGTCATCCCTTCTGTTTTTCATTCACCACCTACATCTACCCACTCTTCCCCATACACCCCACCTACCTTTACAATTCAACTTCTCTTTCCCACCCACTCCCACCCATATAGCCGAATCCATCTCCCCTCACTCACCTCCATCTTCTTCTTCTTCTTCTCTTCTTTCTTTTCTTGCTCGAGGGCGAGCAATATTTTAAGTTTGGTGTGGTAAAAGCATAGCTTTTTTTGCTTTTTTCATTTCCATTAATGGCACCTAAGGCCAGAGAAACCTCAAAGGGAAGACAAAAGCTTCCACCTCTGAGTCTTGGGAGATGGAAAATATAAGCCGTCATAGCTCAGTGGTATAACATGTGGCTGCAAATCAAGAGATCCCTAAGATACCTCAGGGAATAAGTTATCCTCCACACAAATATTGGAAACAACTAAGGGTAGAAACACCAAAATTACTAGGAATCATTCAACAGAAGAAAGGAAGAGACATAAAGGAGCTCAAAAAGCACCATTGGACCTTCAAGAAGGCGCCACCCTCACTCAGGTGGCTTCATTCCTTGTTCTTTATTTCTTTCTGTTTTCGGTTTTTAGTATTATATTTATCTATGTTTTGTGTCTTTATTTCATGATCATTAGTATGTAACCATGCCTTAAAGCTATGAATAAAATCCATTAGTTTTTCACCTCTCTTAAATGAAAAATGTTTTAATTCAAAAGAACAAGAAGTACATAATTTTCAAAATTATTAGTGAATTTAATTTAATTATATTGATGTGGTGACAATACTTTTTGTTTTCTGAATGAATGAATGAACAGTGCATATATTTTTTGATCTTGTTGTTTATGAGTGTTAAAATTGTTGGTTCTTGAAAGAATGATGAACAAAGAGAAATGTTATTGATGATCTGAAAAACATCATGAAATTGATTCTTGAAGCAAGAAAAAGCAGAAAAAAAAAATGGCAAAAATTTTAAAAAGCAAGGATCCAAGGCTTTGAGCATTAATGGATAGGAGGGCCCAAGGAAATTAAATCCAGGCCTAAGCGGCTAAATCAAGCTGTCCCTAACCATGTGCTTGTGTCATGAAGGTCCAAGTGAAAAGCTTGAGACTGAATGGTTAAAGTCGTGATCCAAAGCAAAAGAGTGTGCTTAAGAGCTCTGGACACCACTAACTGGGGACTTTAGCAAAGCTGAGTCACAATCTGAAAAGGTTCACCCAGTTATGTGTCTGTGGCATTTGTGTATCCGGTGGTAATACTGGAAGACAAAGTGCTTAGGGCCACAGCCAAGACTCATAAAATAGCTGTGTTCAAGAATCAACATGCCTAACTAGGAAAGTCAATAACACTATCTGAAATTCTAAGTTCCTAGAGAAGCCAACCATTCTAAACTTCAAAGGAAAAAGTGAGATGCCAAAACTGTTCAGAAGCAAAAAGCTACAAGTCCCGCTCATCTAATTAAATTAATATTCATTGATATTCTGAAATTTATAGTATATTCTCTTCTTTTATCCTATTTGATTTTCAGTTGCTTGGGGACAAGCAACAATTTAAGTTTGGTGTTGTGATGAGCGGATAATTTATACGCTTTTTGGCATTGTTTTTATATAGATTTTAGTAAGTTTGAGCTACTTTTAGGGATGTTTTCATTAGTTTTTATGTTAAATTCACATTTCTGGACTTTACTATGAGTTTGTGTGTTTTTCTGTGATTTCAGGTAAATTCTGACTGAAATTGAGGGATTTGAGCAAAACTCTGAAGAAGGCTGACAAAAGGACTGCTGATGCTGTTGGAATCTGACCTCCCTGCATTCGAAATGGATTTTCTGGAGCTACAGAACTCCAATTGGCGCGCTCTCAACGGCGTTGGAAAGTAGACATCCAGGGCTTTCCAGCAATATATAATAGTCTATACTTTATTCGAAGAATGACGACGTAACTTGGCGTTGAACGCCAAGTACATGCTGCTGTCTGGAGTTAAACGCCAGAAAAACGTCATGATCCGGAGTTGAACGCCCAAAACACGTCAAAACTCAGAGTTCAACTCCAAGAGAAGCCTCAACTCGTGGATTAATCAAGCTCAGCCCAAGCATACACCAAGTGGGCCCCGGAAGTGAATTTATGCATCAATTACTTACTCATGTAAACCCTAGTAGCTAGTCTGGTATATATAGGACATTTATCTATTGTATTAGACATCTTTTGACCATCTTTTGACCACTTTAAGCCTTTTATCATTCGATCACTTGATCATGGAGAGGGCTGGCCATTCGGCCATGCCTGAACCTTTTGCTTATGTGTTTTCAACAGTGGAGTTTCTGCACACCATAGATTAAGGGTGTGGAGCTCTGCTGTACCTCAAGTATTAATGAAATTCTATTATCTTTTATTCAAATCTCTCTTATTCTTATTCCAAGATATTCATTCGTACCCAAGAACATGATGAATGTTATGAGTCAGATTACCCTCATTATCATTCTCACTTATGAACGCGCGTGATTGACAACCACTTTCGTTCTACATGCAACAGAGCTTGAATGCGTATCTCTTAGATTCCCCAACAGAATCTTCGTGGTATAAGCTAGATAGATGGCGGCATTTATGAGGATCCGGAAAGTCTCACCTTGTCTGTGGTATTCCGAGTAGGATCCTGGGAATCCGGAAAGTCTCACCTTGTCTGTGGTATTCCGAGTAGGATTCCGGTAATGAATGACTGTGACGTGCTTCAAACTTGCAACCTGCTGGGCGTTAGTGACAGACGCAAAAGAATCAAGGGATTCTATTCCAGTAGGAGCGGGAACCAACCGGTGATTAGCCGTACTGTGACAGAGTGCGTGAGCATTAGTTTTCACTGCGAGGATGGGATGTAGCCATCAACCATGGATGATGCCTCCAGACGATTAGCCGTGCGACTGACAACCGCATAGGATCATTTTCCCGAGAGGATGAAAGTAGCCACAGCTGATGGTGAACCCCTATACAAAGCTTGCCATGGAAAGGAGTAAGAAGGATTGATTTGAAGCAGTAGGAGAGCAGGAGGCGTCCTTGAGCCATACAGCATCTCCCTTCGCTTATCTGAAATTCCCACCAATGAATCTGCATAAGTCTTCTATCCCTTTTATTATTTCTTTTTATTATTAATTATTCGAAAAACCTATAAACCCATTTAATCTGCCTGACTGAGATTTACAAGGTGACCATAGCTTGCTTCATACCAACAATCTCTGTGGGATCGACCCTTACTCACGTAAGGTTTATTACTTGGACGACCCAGTACACTTGCTGGTTAGTTGAACGGAGTTGTGAATTCAACCAGTGCCATAATAATGATTTCATACAAAGACAAACAACTTAAAGAGAATAGTGATCACAATTTCGTCCACCAGCTATCTTTGTAGACTGTGCTTCTTAGCTTCTTCATTACAGACAAGGGCATCAGATTGATACTTGAGCCAAGATCACAAAGAGCTTGGTCAAAAGTGATGTTCCCAATAGTGTAAGTAATCTAAAAGCTCCTCGGATCTGGAATCTTCTTTGGTAGCTAGCTCTGAATGAGGGCATTACATTCCTTGGTTAGCACCACTGTTTCATCTCCCTTTAAGGCTTTCTTCTCAGAGAGTAAGCCTTTCATGAGTGCCACATAGGGAGGCATTTTCTCCAGAACCTCAGCAAAAGAAATATTGATTTGCACCTTTTTAAAGACTTCTTAGAACTGAGAAAACTACTCGTCCTTAGTCTCCTAGTGCACGAAATTGCAATCATAATTTTTCAACTCCGCACAACTAACCAGCAAGTGCACTGGGTTGTCCAAGTAATACCTTACGTGAGTAAGAGTCGATCCCACGGAGATTGCTGGGTTGAAGTAAGCTATGGTTATCCTGTAACTCTTAGTCAGGAGTTTGATAATAAAAAGAGTTTTGTTTGCAAAAAGTAAAAGAACATGAAATAAATGATACTTATTATTCAGTAATGGAGAATAGGTTGGAGTTTTGGAGATGCTTTGCCCTCTGAATTTTTGCTTTCCTACTGTCTTCTTCTCCAAACACGCATGGTTTCTTCTATGGCAAGCTATGTGTTGGTGGATCACCGTTGTCAATGGCTACCATCCATCCTCTCAGTAAAAATGGTCCAGCTACGGTTCCCATAGGGCTAATCATCTGTCGGTTCTCACTTGTGTCGGAATAGGATACATTTATCCTTTTGCACACTATCACTGCGCCCAACATTTGCGAGTTTGAAGCTCGTCACAGTCATCCCTTCTCAGATCCTACTCGGAATACCATAGACAAGGTTTAGACTTTCTGGATCTCAAGAATGCTGCCAATTGTTTCCAGCCTTTACCATGAAGGTTATGATCTCACGGATTCGAATGCTCTGTTGTCAGGAGAAGCAGTCAAACTCATGGATCAGAAGCCCAAGAGATACGCACTCAAGTTGTCGCCTAATGACTACGTTGAGCTCAGATAGAACGGAAGTGGTTGTCAAGCACGTGTTCATGGATTTGAGAATGATGATGAGTGTCACAAATCATCACATTCATCACATTGAAGTACAAGTGAATATCTTAGAATATAAGCAAAGGTAATTGGATGGAAAACAGTAGTAATTGCATTAATCCATTGAAACACAGCAGAGCTCCTCACCCCCAGCTATGGGGTTTAGAGACTCATGCTGTCAAAGATACAATATAAAATGTAAAAATGTCATAAGTCCCCAAATGAATCTCTAAAAGTAGTTTTTATACTAAACTAGTAACCTAGGTTTACAGAAAATGAGTAACTAAGTGCAGATAGTGTAGAAATCCATTTTTGGGGTCCACTTGGTGAGTGTTTGGGCTGAGCTTTGAAGATTTCACGTGCATAAGCCATTTTTGGAGTTAAACGCCAGCTTTGGTGCCAGTTTGGGCGTTTAACTCCACTTTTGGTGCCAGTTCTGGCGTTTTATGCTAGAAAAGGGTTTCTGGCTGGCGTTTAATGCCAGTTTGGGCCATCAAATCTCGGGCAAAGTATGGACTATTATACATTACTGAAAAGTCCAAGATGTCTACTTTCCAATGCAATTAAGAGCGTGCTAATTGGGCTTCTGTAGCTCCAGAAAATCCATTTCTAGTGCAGGAGGGTCAGAATCCAACAGCATCTGCAGTCCTTTCTCAGCCTCTGAATCAGATTTTTGCTCAGGTCTCTCAATTTCAGCCACAAAATACCTAAAATTAAAGAAAAACACACAAACCCATAGTGAAGTCTAGAAATATGATTTTTGAATAAAAATTAATAAAAACATAACAAAAAGTGAATAAAACATGCTAAAAACTATATGAAAACACTACCAAAAAGCGTATAAAATATCCGCTCATCACAACACCAAACTTAAAGTCCCCAAGAAACTAGACAAATAAAATAGGATAAAAAGAAGATTATGGTGCAATAATATCTCAGAGTCTTTAATGAAGCTCAAATTCAAATTAGATGAGCGTGGCTTAGAGCTTTTTGCTTCTAAATAGTTTTGGCATCTCATTTTATCCTTTGAAGTTTAGAATGATTGGCATCCATAGGAACTCAGAATTCAGATAGTGTTATTGATTCTCCTAGTTAAGTATGTTGATTCTTGAACACAGCTACTTATGAGTCTTGGCTGTGACCCTAAGCATCTTGTTTTCCAGTATTACCACCGGATACATAAATGCCACAGACACATAACTGAGTGAACCTTTTCAGATTGTGACTCAGCTTTGCTAGAGTCCCCAATTAGAGGTGTCCAGAGTTCTTAAGCACACTCTTTTCCTTTGGATCATGACTTTAACCACTCAGTCCCAAGCTTTTCACTTGGACCTTCATGACACAAGCACATGGTTAGGGACATCTTGATTTAGCAGCTTAGGCCATAATTTTATTCCTTTGGGCCCTCCTATCCACTGATGCTCAAAGCCTTGGATCTTCTTTACCCTTGCCTTTTAGTTTAAAGGGTTACTGGCTTTTTCTACTTGCTCTTTCTTTTTCTTTCTCTTTTTTTTTTGCAAGCTTTGTGTTTTTCACTGCTTTTTCTTGCTTTAAGAATCAATTTTATGATTTTTCAGATTATCAATAATATTTCTCTTTTATCATTATTCTTTCAAGATCCTACAATTTTAACATTCATAAACTTCACTATAAAAAATATGCATTGTTCAAGCATTCATTCAGAAAGCTAAAGTAATGCCACCACATATAAATAATTTGAATTTTTCTTATTTTGTACTCAAAATATTTGCACCCTTGCTCTTCTAAAAATAAATCTATTATTTTATTCATGTTTGATTATGATAAGAGGAGTAAATTATACCCAAATTGATAAAAATAATACTAATGCTCATGCAACTCTAATACTAATACTTATGCAATCCTAAAATTGGTCTCTAATAACAGAAGTTATCACAGAGTTAAGACTCAACAACCTTTATTTTGAGAGAGAGGTGCTCCCTCAATCTGTGGGATGGCTAGCTCATCAAAGGACAGCTTCTGGCGCTTTAGCTCCTGTATCTCACTCCCTTGATTCTCCTGTTCTTTGAGCAGTTTGCAAAGCATGCTGTTCTGATTCTGCTGCTCTTCTTTGAGTTGTTCCATAGTTTCTTGCAGCTTGGTGACAGATGCTTCTAAGCGGGCCCAATAGTCGAATTGAGGAATTTCTGGGAGGAGCTCATATGCCCTCCTCTTGATGAGGTTGTCTTGAACTTGAGGTCCATCCATGACCTTTTTGGTGATTGGGCGTTCAATTGGGATGTACTCATCCACTCCTATCTTCACCCCCGCATCTTTACATAACAGATTGATCAAGCTTGAGTAAGCCAATTTGGCCTCAGTGGATTCCTTGTTTGCAAATATGTAAATCTCATAGGGAATCAGCTGATGAACCTCCACTTCTTTTTCCAGCATAATACAGTGAATCATCACTGTTCTTTTTACAGTGATTTCAGGCCGGTTACTGGTGGGAAGTATAAAACGCCCAATGAAATCCAGCCAGCCCTTAGCGATTGGTTTGAGATTGCCTCTCTTCAGATGGTTTGGGACACTTTTTGAGTTGGTTATCCACTTGGTTCCAGGGAGGCATATGTCCTCTAGAAGTTGATCCAGCTTTTTATCTTTAGCCATTCTCCTATTAAAGGATTCTGGATCATTTTGTAGCTGAGAAAGTTTGAGTACTTCTCTCACTTTATCAAGATGGAAGTAAATAACCTTTCCTTTGACCACAGTTTGAAAGGTGTGGAAGGCAGTTCCCTCCATTCTTTGCTTATCTGTCATCCACAGATTTGCATAGTATTCATGGATCATGTTTCTTCCAACATGTATCTCAGGATTAGCCAGGATTTCCCAACCTCTATTTCGAATCTGCTCTTGGATCTCCAGATATTTGTCTTCTTTCAGATCGAATTTAACTTCCAGGATCACTGATCTTTGGCACACAATTATGAAGTAATGATCCGCATGTTCTTTGGTGCAGAACCTCTCATGCATCCATTGTGGTTTTGGATTGTTTTCTTTCTTGCCTCTTGGAGTGGTTTGTTTTCTTTTAGGGGCCATGATCTTGGTCAGTGATAATGGAAAATCACACAAAACTTAGAGATTTGCTTGTTCTCAAGCAAAAGAAAAGAAAGAAGAGGAAGAGAGGGAGAGAAAGATTCGAATAATTGCTCAAGGAGGTGGTCGGATAGGTATTTAAAAGGGAGGGGGTGGGTTTCAAATTTTTAAAAAAGATAAGGGGGGAAGATATGATTGATAAAAAATAATTATAATATGAACAAGATAGGATTTTAAAATTTAAAAGATATGAAAAAGATATGAAGAAGTGAAATCAGAATTTTTGTTGATGCATCTAAAAAATAAAAGATAAGGTTGATGAAGAGAAGATTTGGAAAGAAATTGAAAAAAAAAATGAGGTTTAAAATTGTTTTGAAAAAGAATTGAAAAAAATTAAAAAGAATTTATAAAATCATTGATTTTTGAAAATTGAAATTGAAAGGTCAATATTTGTGACATGTTTATGAAGAAAATTATGAATTAAAACATGAAAATTTGAAAAAAATTGAATTGAAAACGAAATCACCTCCCCTTTGCTGTGCTGGCGTTAAACGCCCAGAACAATAGCCATTCTGGCCTTTAACGCCCATCTGGTGGCCATTTTGGGCGTTTAACGCCCAGCCAGGAACTCTGACTGGTGTTAAATGCCAGGAATTCTTTGTCACTGGGCGTTTTTCTGAACATCGAGGATGTTGCTGTTTCTGGCGTTAAACGCATAGAATGCTGCCCATTCTGGCGTTTAACGCCCAGAATGATATCTTTAATGGCGTTAAACGCCCAGAATGGTAGCCGTTCTGGCGTTTAATACCCAGAATGCTTCTTCACTGGCATTTTAACGCCAGTAAGCTCTGTTTCTCTGTGAATTCTCAACTTTATGTTCTGAACCCTTCTATTACTCTGTAAACTTCTGCATTTGACCATTAACCTTAAAAATAAATTGTATCAGACTCGTATAATTATTATTTAAATAACAAAAAAACTTTGCTAATGGCTGGGTTGCCTCCCAACAAGCGCTTCTTTATTGTCTTTAGCTGGACCTTACTGAGTCTTAATCTAGTCCCAGTCTTGAGCATTCTTGCTCAACATTGCCTTCAAGATAATTCTTGACTCTCTGTCCATTAACAATGAACTTTTTGTCAGAGTCAATATCCTGAAGCTCTACATATCCATATGGTGACACACTTGTAATCACATATGGTCCCTTCCACCGGGATTTCAATTTCCCAGGGAATAATATGATCCTAGAGTTAAACAACAGAACCTTCTGTCCTAACTCAAAGACTCTAGATGACATCTTCTTATCATGCCACCTTTTTGCTTTCTCCTTGTAAATTTTTGCATTTTCAAAAGCATTGAGTCTGAACTCCTCTAGCTCATTCAACTAGAGTAATCTTTTCTCTCCAGCTACCTTGGCATCAAGGTTTAGGAACCTAGTTGCCCAGTAGGCCTTGTGTTCCAGTTCCACTGGCAGATGACAGGCTTTTCCATACACAAGATGGTATAGAGAGGTTCCTATAGGAGTCTTGAATGTGGTTCTGTATGCCTACAGAGCATCATTCAGACTTCTTGCCTAATCCCGTCTACGGGTATTTACAGTCCGTTCCAGGATTCGTTTCAGTTTTCTATTTGAGGCTTTAGCCTGCCCTTTTGTCTGTGGATGATATTGAATTGCCACTTTATGCTTAATTCCATATCGGATCAGAGCGGAGTCAAGCTGTTTATTGCAGAAATGAGTGCCTCCATTACTGATCAGTATTCTAGGGACACCAAACCTGCTGAAGATATGCTTCTGGAAGAATTTCAATACTGTCTTAGTATCATTAGTGGGTGTTGCAATTGCCTCTACCCATTTAGATACATAGTCTACTGCCACCAGAATATAAGTGTTTGAGTACGATGGTGGGAAAGGCCCCATGAAGCCAACACCCATACATCAAACAACTCAATCTCTAAGATCCCTTGCTAAGGCATGGCATAACTGTGAGACAGATTACCAGCTCTTTGGAAACTGTCAAAGTTACATACAAACTCTCGAGAGTCTTTATAGAGAGTAGGCCAGTAGAAGTCACACTGGAGAACCTTAGTGGTTGTTCGCTCACCTCCGAAATATCCTCCATATTGCGATCCATGGCAATGCCATAGGATCTTCTGCGCCTCTTCTCTAGGTACACATCTACGGATTATTCCGTCTGCACACCTCTTAAAGAGATATGGTTCATCCCACAAGTAGTACTTTGCATCAGAAACCAATTTTTTTGTTTGTTGTTTACTGTACTCTTTGGGTACGAATCTCACAGCTTTATAGTTTGCAATGTCTACAAACCACCGTACTTCCTGAATGGAAAAGAGTTACTCATCCGAAAAGGTTTCAGAGATCTCAGTAGGAGGGAGGGGCGCCCCTGCTACTGGTTCTATCCAGGACAGGTGATCTGCTACTTGGTTCTCTGTCCTTTTTCTGTCTTTTATTTCTATATCAAACTCTTGCAGAAGCAACACCCATCTTATAAGTCTGGGTTTTGAATCCTATTTTGTAAGGAGATATTTTAGAGCAGCATGGTCAGTGTACACAATCACTTTTGATCCTACTAAATAAGATCTGAACTTGTCAATGGCATAAACCACTGCAAGCAACTCTTTTTCTGTGGTTGTGTAATTCTTCTACGTGTCATTTAAAACACAGCTAGCATAATAAATAACATGCAGAAGCTTGTCATGCCTCTGTCCCAATACTGCACCAATGGCATGGTCACTGGCATCACACATTAGTTCAAATGGTAATGTCTAGTCTGGTGCAGAAATGACTGGTGCTGTGACCAGCTTAGCTTTCAGAGTCTCAAACGCTTGCAGACACTCTGTGTCAAAGACAAATGGCATATCAGCAGCTAGCAGATTGCTCAGAGGTTTTGTAATTTTTGAAAAATCCTTTATAAACCTCCTATAGAATCCTGCATGCCCCAAAAAGCTTCTGATTGCCTTAACATTGGCATATGGTGGTAATTTTTCAATTACCTCTATCTTAGCTTGATCCACCTCTATTCCCTTATTCGAAATTTTGTGCGCAAGGACAATTCCTTCAGTCACCATAAAGTGACATTTCTCCCAGTTTAAAACCAGGTCAGTCTCTTGGCACCTTTTCAAAATAAGTGTTAGATGATCAAGACAGGAGCTGAATGAGTCTCCAAATACTGAGAAGTCATCCATGAAGAATTCTAGAAATTTCTCTACCATATCAGAGAAGATAGAGAGCATGCACCTCTGACAGGTTGCAGGTGAATTGCACAAACCAAATGGTATCCTTTTGTAGGCAAATACTCCAGACAGACATGTGAATGTTGTTTTCTCTTAGTCCTGAGGATCCACTGCAATTTGGTTGTACCCTGAGTAGCCATCCAAAAAGCAGTAGTAATCATGACCTGCTAGTCTCTCTAGCATTTGGTCTATGAATGGTAAAGGAAAATGATCCTTTCTAGTGGCTATGTTGAGCCTTCTGTAGTCAATACACATACGCCACCCTGTAACTGTTCTTGTAGGAACCAGTTCATTCTTTTCATTATGAACCACTGTCATGCCTCCCTTTTTGGGGACAACTTGGACAGGGCTCACCCAGGGGTTATCAGAAATAGGATAAATAATCCCAGCCTCTAGTAATTTAGCGACCTCTTTTTGCACCACCTCCTTCATTGCTGGATTCAACTGCCTCTGTGGTTGAACCACTGGCTTGGCATCATCCTCCAATAGGATCTTGTGCATGCATCTGGCTGGGGTAATGCCCTTAAGATCACTTATGGACTACCCAAGAGCTATCTTGTGTGTCCTTAGCACCTGGATTAGTGCTTCCTCTTCCTGTGGCTCTAAGGCAGAGCTTATAATCACTAGAAAAGTGTCATCTTCTCCCAGAAATGCATATTTCAGGGATGGTGGTAGTGGTTTGAGCTCGGATTTAGGAGGCTTCTCTTCTTCATGAGGAGTTATCAGAGGTTCTTCTGTTTTCTTTGATTCCTCCAAATCAGGCTGAACATCTTTAAAGATGTCCTCTAGCTCTGATTCGAGACTCTCACTCATATTGACCTCCTCCACCAGAGAGTCAATAATATCAATGCTCATGCAGTCTCTTGATGTGTCTGGATGCTGCATAGCTTTGATAGCATTCAACTTAAACTCATCCTCATTGACTCTCAGGGTTACCTCCCCTTTTTGGATGTCAGTGAGAGTTCGTCCAGTTGCTAGGAAAGGTCTTCCTAGAATGAGAGTTGCACTTTTGTGATCCTCCATTTTTAGCACTACAAAGTCAGTGGAAAAGGCAAATGGCCCAACCTTGATAATTGTTCCAAGGGTTACCTGAAACTAGAGGTCGATCTCGGATGAGATCTTTTATATTGATCGGAGCTGCTGAGTCCGATCTTACGGTGGTGTTTGGAGTCGCGGTGTCCGACGTGTGAGACTTGGAGATAATGCTGATCCTTCGTCCCCGGAGGGTGGGGGATACCTGCAAGGGACTCCGATGCTTAAGTTAGCAAGTGTATTAAGCAAGTATTGAGTAGAATCAGAGTATGAGTTATACCTGGGTGCTCCAGTGTATTTATAATGGCGTAGAGTGACCTTCTTAGATAAGATAAGTTAGTTATCTTATCTTATCTTTATCTTTGAGCGAGGTCATCTTATCTTTAAGGGAACCGCCTTTATCTCTATAGGCTTGGGCCGCCCTTGGATTCGGGTCGTGTTCCTCTGCTTGGGCCCTTTTATTAGGCTTTCCTGTGATTTGGCCGAGCTCTTTAAGAAGAGGCGGATTGTCCTAGCCTGAAGAAGTCGGTCGCTTTGTTTGTAGAACATACCGGGTCGGACAGCTCGACCCAGGGTATGAACAGTGCCCCTGCTCGAGCTTGGTCTTTTATCTGGCGATCGAGTCTTGGTTTTAGGACTTCGAGCCTTCTCGGGTAAAGTCAAACTCGAGCATTTTGTCGCTTTATCTTTCGTAGAGCTCTTTCTTGAATGCGGAACGTTTCTGTTCCGTTTCTTCTGAATGCGCGTGCTTTTGCCTTTTAGCGTTTTCCTTTGGGAGTGTGCGAGGGTTTTTAATACCCCCATTAATTTGTTCCGTTTCTCTTGATTTTCTCTTTTCAAATGTTTGTATCCAAGAGACGGTTTTCCTTTCCCTGTAACTTCCCTTTTTCTTTCGCCGTTTCTTGTTCTGCATTTCTCGTCTCTCTGTGAAACTTTGGCCTTCGCTTGGTGCTTTTGCTTTGTGATCGATTCTCTGCTACTCACTTTTCAAAGTTTTCTTCCTTCTTCTAGGTTGGTTTTGCTTTCTTCCTCACCTTTTTATTTCTTCTACTTTTGCTTTTGATCCTTTTGATGATGCCTTGACTTTGTATGCTTGGAAAGCTTGAACCTTTTCTTCATTTTTGTTTTTACTTTGGAATGTGATTCTTCAATAAAGTTTTGATTTTGCCTGAGTTGTTGTTGGAAAACTTGAATCTTTTCGTACCACTATGCTTGACTGTTGCTATGATGTATGTTTCTGATTTTCTTTTCGTCTTTCTGTATGCTTTCGGCTGGATTTCCTGGTGGTTTAGTGCCTTTAAGGTTTTGCAAGTTGTTGCATTTTGAAAAAGGTTGCTCCTTTGGTGGCTTTGTTTTGTCGATAGTTTTTTTTTTTGACGGAGATGATGATTTCTTGATGGTTTCTGGTTAAGAATGAAGGGTCGTTGCTGGGGTGTGAACTCGTAGGTTCCTTGAGTTCTTGTTCTGTGGTTGCCTCCAAAGGACGCCCCTGGATCTTTCGTGTAGGTCCTGGGTCTCCTTTTGTTCCTTATACTGTGCTTGATTGTGTAGCCGAGTTGTTTTGCTGTTGTCCAAGATGTGTTTTAGTAATCCAATATTCTTTTCTTATTGTAGGACTAGTTGGCCTCATGGCTTCTCGCAAAAATATTATTGAGACATCTTCCCAAGTCCCTGAGGGCATGGCTGATTGGGTGGATTCTATGGTTCTTCTGTGTATTTCTGTGGTGGACTCAGATTTTTGTATAGAGCTGCGAAAGCATCATAGGGTTTGTGGTAGTGATGCCCTTGAGAGGGATTATGAGCTTGTAGCACCTGGTTCTGATGAGAGAGTCTGTTTTCCCACTTCACTCGAGGGGGAGCGTCCCTTCTTCTATGCTTACGAGTATTTCTTTAGTCAGTTGAACGTTACTTTTCCTTTTTCTTCTTTTGAGACTGACTTGTTGTGGTCATGTAACATTGCTCCATCCCAGCTTCATCCCAATTCGTGGGGTTTTATAAAGATTTTTCAGCTGTTGTATCAAGAGTTAGGCATCAAGCCTTCTCTAACTCTTTTCCTCTATTCGTTTGTTTCGGCCAAGCCTGGGGCCTCTTCAAAAAAGAAAGCTTCTTGGGTTTCCTTTAGATTTGCTCAGGGGCACAAAGTCTTTGCCATGTATGACGAGTCTTTTAAGAACTTCAAAAACTATTTCTTTAAAGTTCGAGCTGTTGAGGGTGTTCGCCCCTTTTTTCTTGATGAAAATGATGAACCCGCTTTTCCTCTTGAGTGGAAAAGAATGTCATGGTGTCCCGGTATACTTGGGAGATGTTGGACGAGGTCGGACAGGCCTTTGTGAGTGTGTTGGAGGATATTTGGGGGGAGCCCCCACATTTGGATACTAAGAAATTTTTGGAGGACCAATCTTTAGTCCAAAATGTGTTGGGTACTGACTGACGTGTTTTTAGTTTATTCTATTTTTCCCTGTGCTCCATGACTTTGTTTGTTGATTCTGTCTTTCCTGTTTTTCAGAAATGTCGAAGAACAACGACTCCATGAAGGCTTTTAAAAAGGCTAGGAAGGCAGCCGCTGCACAGAATATCTCGGTCAGGGTGGCTGGGGAGGGGTCTTTTCAAACCATCCTGAAGCCGCCCGTGCCGAGTTTCCCTGGGCCGAGGAGGGTGATCCCTACTCCTCGGGTTCGACTGGCAGATCCCCCACAAACTTCTGTTGCTGCTTCTGGTGCTCTTCCCTTAAAAAAGCAAAAAACATCTGAGCCCTTTAACCTGGATGCCCCGGATTTTGATGCTGTCAAGTTTCTTGACTAGCAAATTGCCCCCTATGGTGGGCTCTCCATGGATGATGTGTTTCTTCTTTAGCATCTGGATTTTATCACCAAAAGTAGTGTGAAAATGGCACATATGGGTGCGGCTATTTTCCGTACTGTGCCGGGGATCCCGATTCATGCCACAAAATCCTTCATGGAGGAGGCTAAATCAGAATTTGATCGGATCAAGGGTCTGAAGGATTAGTTGGAGAAGAAATTGGCGAAGGTAGAGAAGGAACTGAAGGGTGAGAAGGCCAGCTCTATTGCCTTGACTGCTTCTTTGAAGTTGGCTGAGGACATGGCACTGAAGCACAAAGATAGCTATGTCTCGACTTATAGGGAGTTGGTGCATCTCCGTGATGACTTGGAAACTGCTCAGACTGATTATGCCGAGCTCCAGGGTCACCTTGTGGGCAGCGTGACTGCCGCCTGTGAGAATCTGATGGAACTCTTCCGGATTGTTGCCTCTGATGCCGATTTGACTCTCGTTAGTCTTGATAACGTAGTAAAGGATGGCAAGATTGTCCCAGATGATCCCGATGATGATGTTGAGCCACCTCCTGCGCCTCCTCTGAAAGCTTCTACCATGCCAGTTCCTTCAGCCCCCTCGACCGTAGTTGAGCCAAATTTTGACTGTCAGATCTTGAATTGAGGCGACGGGACAGTGGATACGGTGCCTCTCCAGACTCGTCCTCCTTCACCTCCTATTGATGTTGCTACTAGGAAGCCTTTGGACTCTCTTTGATTATTCTTGATAAATTTGTGCATAGCCCGGTCTGTGGGCATTTGAACTTTTTGTAAATGGTGTTTTGTTTGACTGTTGACACTTTCTAGAGTTGCTCGTTTAGCAACTTTCGTTTTGAAAAACATAGTATTTCTCGGGCTTCCGGGGCTGGTCTTTGATGGCCTCTGGAGTTTATTGTCGTAACTCGGTAGTTTTTATATTATGTCTGTTTGCACTTGTCTTGGCGCCTTCGTAAGTTTCTATCTGACATAATTAACTTGATCTTTTGGCCTGATGTTGCTCTCATTGATCGTAATAAGCCCTTTCTTTCAGGGATTACCTTTGTGGTTTTTTGTCTTGTGCCGACTTTGTCATGTCGGACTTTTGGTCGAGTTACTTGATAATCCTCTTTTTGGACCTCATTCAGGTCTCTTTCAGGGATTTATCTTTGTAGCTTTTATCTGCCCAGGCCGACTTTGTTATGTCGGGCCTTGTCGAGTTACTTGATAATCCTCTTTTTGGACCTTGTTCAGGTATCTTTCAGGGATTATCTTTGTAACTTTATCTTTCTGGGCCGACTTGGTCATGTCGGGCGCTGTCGAGTTACTTGATAATCCTCTTTCTTGGACCTTGTTTAGGTCTCTTTCAGGGATTATCTTTGTAACTTTATCTTGCTAGGCCAACTTGATCATGTCGGGCACTATCGAGTTACTTGATAATCCTCTTTCTTGGACTTTGCTTAGGTCTCTTTCAGGGATTATCTTTTGTAACCTTTTGTAGGAGTCCGACTTCGTCATGTCGGTCTCTTCGAAGTTATAGTAATCCTCTTTTATAGGGTTGGCCAGACCTCTCTCCAAGGCTTTACTTATAACTTGGTTTGTTGGGGCTGGCCGACTTTAGGTGTCGGCCAGCCTTTAAGCTATGTTATAGCAATCCATTTTATTAGGACCTCGTCAGGTCCTTTCTATGGATCACTTTCTATAGCTTCTTGTATTATTCTATTTTCATCTTTGCCGATTTTGTAGAATTTTGGGTTTTAACCCTCGTTTTTATCGTGATCGCACAGTGAATTTGGTTTTCACTTTCTGTCAATTTGTAGCTTTATAATCGGGCGATGATTGTTTTTAGAATAATACGACTTGAACGTTTGTAGAAAATCTGAAAAAATTTTATTAAGAGAAATGCAAATATATACACGTGGGGGTCAGTTTGTAGGTCTTGGGCCTAGCACCTCGTTAAAAAACCTTTTCAGGAAAAAGAGTGTGCCTTGTCCCAAGGTCCCTTATCCTCCCTAACTATGGTACCTTCTTAAGTTGCAGGCATGCCATGACCTTGGCAGCTCTCGCCCGTCGAGTTTGGAAAGCCTGTAGTAGCCCTTCCGTAGCACTTCTATGACTCGGTAGGGTCCTTTCCAATTTACAGCCAGCTTTCCTTCTCCAGGTCGAGTTGTTCCAATGTCATTTCAGATTAGAATGAGGTCATTCTTCATGAAGGTCCACTGTATTACTTTTTGATTATATCTGGAAGCCATTCGTCATTTCAATGCTTCTTCCCTTATCCGAGCTCTTTCTCGGATTTCTGGGAGTAATTCGAGCTCTTCCCTTTAAAGTTGGGGATTGGCTTCTTCACTATAGTAGATCACTCTAGGGGATCTTTCTTCAACCTCTATTGGGATCACAGCCTCCATTCCGTAAGCTAATCGGAAAGGTGATTCCCTTGTTGTGGAATGTGGGGTCGTTCGATATGCCCATAGGACTTGTGGGAGCTCCTCAGCCCAGGCTCCCTTTGCATCCTGTAATCTCCATTTTATCTCTGCTAATATAACTTTGTTGGCAGCTTCGGCTTGCCCATTGGCTTGGGGATGCTCAACAGAGGTGAATTGTTGTTTTATATTCAGGTCGGCCGCTAGTTTTTTGAAGCCTGCGTCTGTGAACTGGGTAGCATTGTCTGTAGTGATGGAGTATAGAACACCGAACCTTGTGACGATATTTCGATACAGGAATTTCTGACTTCTTTGAGCTGTGACATTGGCTAGGGGTTCTGCCTTGATCCATTTTGTGAAGTAGTCTATTCCTACTATGAGGAATTTGACCTGTCCGAATCCTTGGGGAAAGGGTCCGAGGAGATCGAGTCCCCATTTTGCGAATGGCCATGGTGAGGTTACGCTGATGAGTTCTTTGGGCAGAAGTTGGCATGCTTCTGACATGGCGAACATGTCCTTACGAAGTTTGTGGCTTCTTTTTGTAGGGTTGGCCAATAGAATCCGACCCGTAGTACTTTTTTGGTGAGTGCTTGTGCTCTGAGGTGATTGCCACAAATGCCACTGTGTACTTCTTCTAAGATGTCCTTAGTATTGTAAGTCAGCATGCATTTTAGCAATGGTGTTGAAATCCCTCTTTTGTATAAAGTGTTATTTATGATGGTATAGTATTGTGCTTCCCGTTTTAACTTCTTTGCCTCTTTCTCATCTGTAGGGAGGGCCTCTGTTGTAAGGTAATTAATTATGGGGGTCATCCATCCCTGATCGTGACCTATTATGGCTAGGACCTTTTCTTCTTCTGAGATTGATGGCTTCTGTAGAATTTCTTGGATAAGGCTTCTATTGTTACCTCCTGGTTTGGTGCTGGCTAGTTTTGAGAGTGCATCGGCCCGGGCATTCTGTTCTCGGGGTATGTGTCGAATCTCGTATTCTCTGAGTTGTCCGAGCTGTTCCCTGGTTTTGTCCAGGTACTTTTTCATAGTGGGATCCTTGGCTTGGTAGCTGCCTTTTATTTGTGAAGTGACTACCTGTGAATCGCTGAAGATGATAAGTTTTTGAGCTCTGACCTCCCTAGCCATCTTCAAACCTGCTAGTAGTGCCTCATATTCCGCTTGATTATTCGAGGCGGGGAACCCAAATTTGAGGGAGAGTTCGATCTGGGTCCCCTGGTTGCTTTCGATTATTACGCCTGCACCACTTCCCGTTTTATTTGAGGATCCGTCCACGTATAGATTTCATTCTGTGGGGACTTCCGGTGTGTCCGTAAATTCCGCAATGAAGTCGGCCAGGTATTGAGATTTGATTGCCGTACGAGCTTCGTATTGAAGGTCGAATTCGGACAGCAATCCATTGACCCAAATAGTTCATGGTAGAAAATTGAGTTATTTGGGCCCCGGAGGGGTGACGGGGCGAACTGCTAGTTTTTGGATACGAGATATCCATCCTAGTCGTTATGGACACATTTGTCCAATTGATACGTCTGAAGGAATCAATGTTGGACTTATTGGATCTCTAGCTATTCATGGGAGAATTGGTCGTTGGGGTCTATAGAAAGTCCATTTTATGAAATTGATAAGCCCATTGCAAGATTCTTCCTGCCAAGTCTATTTTCTGTAAGATCCCTTTTATGGGCTGGTTAGTTCGAACTTTAATGGTGTGAGACTGGAAATATGGGCGAAGTCGGCGAGATGTTATTATGAGAGCGTAAGCAAATTTTTCTATCTTCTGGTAGTTCAGCTCGGATCCCTGCAATGCTTTGCTGATAAAGTATATGGGTTGCTGTCCGCTGTTGTCCTCTCAGACCAGTGTTGAAGCTATTGCTCGATTTCCCACTGCGAGGTACAAGATGAGCGGTTTCCCCTTCCGAGGCCGACTTAATATAGGTGGTTGTCCCATAAACTTTATAAAGTCTTGGAAGGCTTGCTCGCATTCGACTGTCCATTCAAATTCTTTTCCCTTCCTTAGAGTGGCGTAAAAGGGGATAGATCTTATTGCGGATCCCGCCAGGAATCTGGACAAGGCTGTCAGCCGCCCGTTGAGTTGTTGTACCTCTTTGATATAAGTCGGGCTTTTCATGTAGAGTACGGCCCTGCACTTGTCCGGGTTTGCTTCGATTCCTCTCTGTGTGATCATAAAACCCAAGAATTTACCTGCTTCTATTGCGAAGGTACATTTTGTGGGATTGAGTCGCATGCTGTGTCGTCTTATGGTGTCGAATACTTGTGTCAGGTCGGATAGTAACATCTCTTCATTTTGTGTCTTCACTAGCATGTCGTCCACATAGACCTCCATGATTTTTCCGATGTGATCCGCAAAAACTTTGTTCATTAATCTTTGGTAAGTGGCTCCCGCTTTTTTGAGACCGAAAGGCATAACAATGTAACAGTAATTTGCCTTTGGGGTTAAGAAAGAGGTTTTTTCTTGGTCGGGTGGGTACATTGGGATTTGGTTATATCCCGAGTATGCGTCCATAAAGGAGAGGTATTTGTATCCGGAGGAGGCATCTACCAGTGCGTCGATGTTTGGGAGCGGATAAGGATCTTTTGGGCAAGCTTTGTTGAGATCGGTATTGTCGGTGCACATTCTCCACTTCCCATTTGACTTTTTTACCAAAACGACATTAGCAAGCCATAGCGGGTATTTGACTTCTCTTATGAAGCCTGCCTCCAGTAGAGCTCGTACCTGTTCTTCCATCGCTTGAGAGCGTTCTGGTCCTAACTTTCTGCGCCTTTGTTATACCGGCCGAGATCCTGGGTAGACTACTAGCTTATGGCACATTAGTTTGGGATCTATACCTGGCATGTCCGCGGCCTTCCACGCAAAGAGGTCAGCATTATCGCATAGGAATTGTATGAGTGATTCTCTTGTGTCCCCTTTTAGGAGTGTGCCGATGTTGGTTATTTGGTCTGGGGTGTTTCCAATCTGGATTTTCTCTATTTCTCCTTCAGGTTGTGGGCGAAGCTCCTCCCGCATCCGAGCTCCACCAAGATCGATTGTGTGGAATTCTTCGCCTCTGCCTCTAAGGTTTAGAATTTCGTTGTAACATCGGCGTGCCATTTTCTGGTCTGCCTTTACTGTGGCTATTCCTTCTTCGGTTGGGAATTTCATGCATAGATGCGGAGTCGAGACTATTGTGCCGAGTTGATTTAACGTTGTCCGACCTATTAGAGCATTGTAGGCTGAGCTTACGTCAACGACGATGTAGTCTATTTTGAGTGTTCTTGACTGACTTCCCTTTTCAAAAGTTGTGTGGAGCGGAATGTATCCCATTAGTTGAACCGGGGTATCTCCTAACCCGAACAAGCTGTCCGGATATGCTCTGAGTTCCTTTTCTTCCAAGCCGAGTTTGTCGAAGGCGGTTTTGAATAAGATATCGGCAGAGCTCCCCTAGTCTATCAGTGTGCGATGAAGATTTGCATTTGTCAGTATAATTGTGATGACCATGGGATCGTCATGTCGTGATGTGATGCCGGATGCGTCTTCTTTGGTAAAAGTGATCGCCGGGATGTCGAGTGCTTCCTTCCTTTCTGCGATGTGATATATGTCTTTGAGATGTCTTTTGCGGGATGACTTGGAGATTCCTCCTTTGGCGAATCCGCCGTGTATAATGTGGACGTGTCTTTCTGGTGTCTGGGATGATCGCATAGTAGGTCTGACATCTTCTGCTCTTCTTCTTTTCCTTTGTTCATCTTCGTGGGTGGCCAGGTATCGATCTAACCTTCCTTCTCGTACGAGCTTTTCTATGATGTTTTTTAAATCAAAACACTCATTGGTGGAGTGTTCGCGGATCTGATGATATTCACAATATTCAGCCCGATTTCCTCCTCCTTTTTTGCCTTTGAGTGGTCGAGCTGGTAGTATTTTTTCTGTGTTGCAAACTTCTCTGTAGACATCCACAAGAGACACCCGAAGAGGGGGGTAATTGTGGTACTTTTTGATTTTTTCTCCATGTCGATCTTCCTTTTTTCTGGAATCTTTGTCTTTATCCTGAGGGGTGAACCCTGGTTTTGAAGTCTCTCCTAATCGGGAGTTTTCCTCCATGTTGATGTACTTTTCTGCTCGCTCCTGCACCTCGTTCAGAGATGTGGGATACTTATTTGATATGGATTGACTGAAAGGCCCTTCTCGTAGACCGTTAATAAGACCCATGATGGCAGCTTCTGTTGGAAGGTTTTGTATATCCATGCATGTCTTGTTGAATTTCTCTATGTAGCTTCGCAGGGTTTCCCGCTCCTCTTGTCTGATTCTTAGTAAGCTCGGAGCATGTTTTGCTTTGTCCTTTTGGATGGAGAATCTGGCCAGGAATTTTTTAGCCAAGTCGTCGAAACTTGAGATGGACCTAGGAGGGAGGTTGTCGAACCATCTAATTGCTATTTTTGTTAAAGTGGTTGGAAAGGCTTTGCAACGAACTGCATCTGAGGCATCGGTGAGGTACATTCTGCTTCTGAAGTTGCTGAGATGATGGCTGGGATCCGTTGTGCCGTCGTACAAGGTCATGTCTAGGAGTTTGAAGTCTTTTGGGATTCTTGTTTTCATGATCTCCCTGGTGAATGGATCTTGTTCCTTGCGGGTGCTATCTTCGGGGGTGGGATGGTTGGTTTTAGTCTTGACATCGGCCTCAAGTTTTAGGAGTTTGTTCTCCAATTCCCGGCGTCGTCTTATTTCTCTTTGTAGATCCTTTTCGGCCTCTCGTTGACGTAGAGCGTCTTCCTCGAGTTGCTTTAACTGACTTTGGAATGCCTCCAGGGCTCCCTCGTTTGGGGAGCTTTTATCATCGATTTGAGGAGTATCCTTTGGTGTTGTGCCCACGTTTTTGTGTGGCATTATTTCTTCTATATTTGAGGTGTGATCGTTGTCATGGTCATCCGCCATGGTAATAGGATGACTTCCAGGTCCCCGGCAACGGCGCCAATGTTCCGAGGGTTACCTGAAACTAGAGGTCGATCGGACGAGATCTGTTATATTGATCGGAGCTGCTGAGTCCGATCTTACGGGGGTGTTTGGAGTCGCGGTGTCCGACGTGTGAGACTTGGAGATAATGTTGATCCTTCGTCTTCGGAGGGTGGGGGTACCTGCAAGGGACTCCGATGCTTAAGTTAGCAAGGGTATTAAGCAGGTATTGAGTAGAATCAGAGTATGAGTTATACCTCGGTACTCCAGTGTATTTATAATGGCGTAGAGTGACCTTCTTAGATAAGATAAGTTAGTTATCTTATCTTATCTTTATCTTTGAGCGAGGTCATCTTATCTTTAAGGGAACTGCCTTTATCTCTATAGGCTTGGGCCGCCCTTGGATTCGGGTCGTGTTCCTCTACTTGGGCCATTTTATTGGGCTTTCCTGTGATTTGGCCGAGCTCTTTAAGAAGAGGCCGGGTTGTCCTAGCCTGAAGAGGTCGGTCGCTTTGTTTGTAGAACATCCCGGGTCGGACAGCTCGACCCAGGGTATGAACAATAATCATGTCCTCAGTTACGCCTGATGGCATTTTATTGGAGCCATCAGCAAGTTAGAGACATATTCGGGTTGGTTTGACCTCTTCAGTCAAACCAAGTTTTCTAATAGTGGATGCAGGTATTAGGTTGATACTTGCCCCAAGGTCGCATAAAGCTGTCTTGGTACAAGCACCCTCTAATGTGCATGGTATCATAAAGCTTTCGGGATCTTTAAGCTTTTTTAGTAAGCTTTTTAAAATGACTGCACTGCATTCTTCAGTGAGAAAAACTTTTTTATTTTATCTCCAATCCTTCTTATGACTTAAGATCTCTTTCATGAAGTTAGCATAAGAGGGTATTTGCTCAAGTGCCTTTGCAAACAGAATTCTTATCTTAAGAGTCCTGAGATAGTCTGCAAAATGGGCAAATTGTTTATCCTGTTGTGCTTGGCGGAGTTTTTGAGGATAAGGCATATTGGCTTTATATTCTTCAACCTTAGTTGCTACAAGTTTATTTCCTACAGAGGTGGTTGGAGAAGCCTGCTTAAGGGGGTTGTTATCAGCACCTGAGGTGTCTGATCCCTTATTGGCATTTGAACGCCAGGATTGGGGGCTGGATGGGCGTTTAACGCCAATTTTCTACCCTTTTCTGGCATTTGGACGTCAGAATTGGCCATCCATTGGGCGTCTAACGCCAATTTTGCACCCTTTTCTGGCGTTTGAATGCCAGAATCATTCCTCTATGGGCTCTTACTGTCCTCAGAGGGATTTTGGGCAGTGGCTTGGTCATCCTCTGTCAGTTGTTCCTTCCTTGGCTTCCTGCTGCTTTGAGTTGAGGCATTCAATGTCTTTCCACTCCTCAAATGAACAGCTTGGCATTCTTCTGTTATTTATTTAGATAATTACTGTCTTGTCTGATCCAATTGCGCTTCCATATTCTTGTTAGCATTTTGAGTGTCTTGTAGCATCTCTTTCAATTTTGCTAACTGTTTTGTTAGAGCAAGTAATTGCTAATTGAGTTCAGTAACTTGTTCTGGAGAACTAAGTTTAGTGGATACTGCTTTAGCCTCTTCTTTCATGGAGGACTCACTACTTAAGTACAGATGCTGATTTCTAGCAACTGTATCAATGAGCTCTTGAGCCTCCTCAATTGTCTTTCTCATGTGTATAGATCCTCCATCTGAGTGGTCTAAAGATATCTGGGCCTTTGCTGTAAGCCCGTAGTAGAAGATGGCTAACTGCACCCACTCTGAAAATATTTCAGAGGGTGATAAACCACTATTTTATGGTTTATCTTATGCTCAATTGAGTGGTTTTTATCAACTCTTTACTCACTTATTTATACAATTCGCATGTTTTACATTTTCCTTCCTGATTTTGTGCTATGATTGAAAACATGCTTCTTTGATCTTATATTTGCTTATTATTAATCCTCTCTTATTACCATTAGATGCCTTGGTATGTGTGTTAAGTGATTTCAGGGATTACAGGGCAGGAATGGTTTAGAGGATGGAAAGGAAGCATGCAAAAGTGGAAGGAATACAAGAAGTTGAAAGAACTGCAAAGTTGTCCAGCCTGACCTCTTCGCACTCAAACGGTTATAGCTTTTGCTACAGAGGTCCAAATGACGCGATACTAGTTGCGTTGGAAAGCTAACGTCCGGGGCTTCGATTTGATATATAATATGCCATAGTGGCCCTGACGCTAGGTGATGCGACCGCGTGCTCCATGCGGCCGCGTCGCAGTGACGAAAAACCAGCGTGGCAGATTTCTTCTCCAGCGATTTCTGGTCTATTTTCGACCCAGTTTTTGGCCCAGAAAACTCAGATTAGTGGTTATAAAGTAGAGGGATTGCATCCATTCAAATTATGCACTCATAATTCACTTTTTACAGTTTTAGATGTAGTTTTAGAGAGAGAGGTTCTCTCCTCTCTCTCTCTTAGGATTAGGATTTAGAACTTCTCTTAGTTTTAGGAGTGACTCTCAATCCCAGGTTCTTTATTTTTATTTATCCCAATTCAGTTTATGAACTCTTTCATGTTATGATTTTCTCTGAATTAATATTATTTGAGGTATTTCAGTTATTATTGCTTTCTTTTATTTACATGATTATTGCTTCCCATCTGAAGGCATTTTTATTCCAGCAGCTTCAATTTTCTTTCCTTTTGGTCTTGCTTAAATAATTGGTAACTCTAGAGTTATCAAACTCATTATTGAAAGAAAATTGGATTTCTTCATTTCTTTAATTCATATTCCAATAACTCTAGTCTTTCCCAAGGGAAGACTAGGACTTGAGGATTCGAATTAATTCATCCACTTAACTTACCTTCATAGTTAGAGGTTAACAAGGTGGGAGAAGAATCCAATTCTCTTCATAATTGATAAGGATAACTAGGATAGGACCTCCAATCTTTATACCTTGCCAAGAGTTTATTTTACTGTCATTTATTTATTTTACTTGTCATTCATCATAATTTTTCTTCATTCTTCCAAAACCCCAATTTACAAACTCATAACCAATAATAAGAACATACCTCCCTGCAATTCCTTGAGAAGACGACCTGAGGTTTAAATACTTCGGTTATCAATTTATTTAGGGGTTTGTTATTTGTGACAACCAAAACGTTTGCACGAAGGGATTTCTGTTAGTTTAGAAACTGTATCTACAACGCGAATATTTTTAATAATTCTTTACTAGCAAAAATCCCAACGTCAAAATGGTGCCGTTGCCGGGAAATTGCAAACGTGTGCCTTATTATTGGTTATTGTAAATATTTTTCTAAAAAAAAATATTTTTCTTTTACTTGTTTATTTGTTTCTCCTTTTTTCCCCCTTATTTCTGATAACTACTATGAATTCTCGCCCCTCTCGCTAGGTTCTAACTTTGTTGAAGGAAATAGAAACCACAGCAGGAATATGCATCAAGGTCAGACCAATCAAGGATGGATGGAGCCAAGAGGATCTAATCAACCCTTTAGGCAACAACACCCTCCAAGATATCATGGATAACAACCATTCTGCAATGCATACCCAACTGAAAGATATGGTGGACAACCTTGTAACTACGAACAAGTCTCACCCCGTGCGTATAGACCATCCTCTCAACATAACTTTGAACCGCCACACTCACGAGCCCCTTTCCGCCATTCACCTCCATATAACCCTAACCCTCAACCACCATACCAACCACCTTATGAGCCATATGAACCATATATAGAACCACCCCAATTCCAACCCAATTACTCACAAGAACCACCACTTCAATATTCACCATCTCCATATCCATCAATCCAAGAGCACTATGATCTTATTTATGAAAGCCGAGTGTATCAAGAGACAAAAGATCGTCTCAAGGAAATAATGGATCGATGTCAGGCAACCATTCATCAATTGGGGCAAGCAATAATGAGTCAATTAGCTTCTCGACGTTCAGACACTCAAGGAACCCCCATGGCTTCATGTGGGCAATCTAATGATGAACGTAGCATGAAGGAGACACTAGAAACTCCGGTGGACAGTACGGAACATGACTTTGTACTGGAACAATTGGAGGAAGCTGTAATTATCAAAGAAGAAGAATTGGTTGAAGACTTAGGAGATGCTGAACCTCCATGGGAAAGTCAAGTTATAGAGCATCCTTCAAAGACGTTTGAAGCTGATGTTGAGGAGGGTGTACAACCTCCAAAGCATATCATGGTTGAAGACTTTGAAGGAGACGATCAAGAGATGGATTCAATTATTAATGAATTCTTATCTACATTTGAATCCTCTCCCATTGGACTTGACATGAAGATTACAGAAGAAGAAGCACAACCTCCCTTGCCTTTGGTGAACACTGAAGAAGATATTGAATTGGAAGAGAGCCACCAAGAGGAAGAGGTTGAAATTGAAGAAGCTTGCAAAGAGGTGGTAGTTATCCGAAAAGAGCACAAGGGAGTGGAGCTTGCAATTTCATTAAAAATACCTCCCCCTAAGTTGCCATCATCCTTCACAACATTCAAGTGGGTAAAATTCATATCCCTTAGCTTTCTAATTCCACTTGAATATGGGCTACTGGAGACGGATGGTCAACTTAGAGCTCTTTGTGACATTAAGAGTAAGAGGAAGATGGCCAGTGGTAAGAATTGTCCTGCAAGGTTCATCATGGTTGGAAGCTTTAAGTTTAAACGTAAAGGTTGGTATAGAGCTCAACTGAATGGGTCTAGGAAGTTGCCTGGCTGCTTTAGTAAGAATTCAGACTGCTTGCCACCCGGATGGAACAATATTGCTCAACCAAAAGACGGGTGCAAAGGCAAAGTCTGGGACCCTGGAATACATTCTACCAATCACCACTCTTGGGGCCTTGTCACTTGCTTTAACTTACTTGAAGGCTTTCTGCACCTAGTTTGGGATCCCGGAGAACACTGGAATCAAAAACATTGGTGGGGATTCCTGGATCAATACAAGCACAAGCCACCTTAGCAGGAAGCTCACCAAATGTTCAACTTAAGGACTTTAACTAAAAGTGCTAGGTGGGAGACAACCCACCATGGTATGATCGTTCATTTTTCATTTTTATTTAGTTTTATTTGCTTTTGAGTTTTATTTTATTTTATGATATTGAACCTGGAGTTTTGCATCACATTCATATTAACATTGCATTCTGCATTTTATTTCAAAAAAAAAATTGCTACGCGATGCGACCGCATCTACGACGCATCCGCGTCGCAAGGAGAGGGGAGAAAATAAAAACGAACAGAGAGTCACGCTGGAGCGTGGCTGGAGGTGTGCCAATGGCATAAATCACCCCACGCGACCGCGTCACTGATGCAATCGTGTCATATGGGAATAATGGCCTCCCACGCGACCGCGTGATCCACGTGGCCGCGTGACCAAGATTTCGACGTCAAAGTGGTGCACAACCGAAAGTTGTGCAAGAGTGGTGTGGGATTGGTGCTGAACGCATAATCCTTCCCACGCGGCCGCGTGACCCACGCGACAGCGTCACATTCTTCTAAAGCCCACTCACGCGATCGCATGCCCCATGCGATCGCGTCACTTAAAATTTGGCACAAATAATATTTTGAACAGAGAGTTGTGCGAGCGCGAGGCTGCACTCGCGCCACTAGCACAAATCAAGTCACGCGATCGCATGACCCACGTGTCCGCGTCGCTTGACGTTATTGCGCACCACGCGGCCGCGTCACCCACGCGACTGCGTCGCCAGCGTCGCACACCTTAACCTTATATGCCAAAATATTTTATCTTTTCTTCCCCAATCCTAATTTTTCCTCCCTCCTTTCTTATTTACTTCCTCTTCCCTTCTTTCCCTTCTCATTCTTCTTATTTTTCTTTTTATTTTATTTTAATTTTTTTTCATACTTTCATTCATTGGATTATTTTTATTGGTGTTGGAATTTTATTTGGGTCATTGTGGATTGTTGCAAAATTGTTTGCAATTATATTTTTAAAGGGTTGCTTGCATGTTCACTTTAATACTTTCTATACCGTATTCACCATGCATGCTATATGTTTGTGAAAAAGCCATATAGCATTATGCACTTCTCTATTTTACTTTATACTATTCAATGCTTGCTTTTCATAAACTCCCTTTACTATTTTATTAATTGAACATAATTGTATACAAACATGGTGATTTATTACCAGTAATGCTTGGTCTATGCTACTCATGCCCTTTGCCGGCATGCCAATAAACACCTTGCATTCACTTGTCCTTATATGCACTAGCTATTTTTCATTGATGGCTTTTCACATGTACTCGCGAGCATGTGTTAGTGTCAGTTACATCCTAATGTGCATCCATCACCACCTTTTCTGTTCTCTTCCTTGCTATAGTTATCTCTTTGAATTTAATTTACTTTCTCTTCCCTTTTTCAGGATGGCCACCAAGAAAGGAAAAGAGAAAGCTACTCCCAAATCACCGGCAAGGAAAGAAACAGAAAGAGCCCCAGCTGAGGAACCACAACCCCCGTCCACTCACACATCTTAGCATGCACCGAGGACGGTGCAATCTTTAAGTGTGGGGAGGTCGATACCGATCTCCATGGGTTAGTTATTTCCTCTTTCAACACCAATGTTTTATTTTATTTGTTTGTTCATTATTACATTTGCATGTTTAATTGCATATTTGTTTGATTTTATGCATTTAGTTACTACTTGGTTAAAATAATAAATTTCTTTTAAGACCCTATTTTGAAAAAAAAAATTTCACTAATTTAAATTGAAACCTTTTGTGTAAACCTTGTTTGAAATTGTAATTGGAACATGGTTTTTAAGCCAAAGAACACACAACCTGTGAGACTTGAGCTTAATTACATGGTTACATTATTTAACCATAAATTTTTATTCTTGTGTGTTTTCTTCTCTATAATTGCAATCTTTGCTTTGTTCCATTCTATATGTCCATTATTTAGTGTATTTATATGCCTACATATGATTGAGGCCATTGTTTAGATTCCTCACTTATCCCAAATTGGCCTACCTTTTACATCACCCTTGTTAGCCCCCTTGAGCTTTTAAATCCCTTCTATTTTATAAACACATTACTAACCTTAAGCAGAAAAACAAATTAAAAATCCCAACTCCTTATCTGTTATTGGCGTCTGAATGCTAGAACTGTGCTCCCCTTGAGCGTTCAACGCCGGATTTATGCTTGTTTCTGGCGTTGAACGCCAGGAATGAGCATGGTCTGGGCGTTCAGCGCCAGCATTATTCCTCTCTGGGCTCTGATTGTCCTCAGAGGGATTTTGAGTAGCTATTTGTTCATTTCTTGGCTTCCTGCTACTTTGAAGTGAAGTATTTAATGTTTTCCCACTTCTTAATTGAACTTCTTGGCATTCTTCTGCTATTTGTTTTGACAGTTGCTTTTCTGTTTGCTTTAACTGTACTTCCATATTCCTGTTAGCCATTCTTGTTTCCTGTAGTATTTCCTTAAATTCGGCTAGTTGCTGGGTTAGAAAGTCTAATTGCTGATTGAATTCATTAGCTTGATCCACAGGACTGAGTTCAGCAATTACTGTTTTAGCTTCTTCTTTCATGGAGGATTCACTGCTTAGGTACAGATGCTGATTTCTGGCAACTGTATCAATAAGCTCTTGAGCTTCTTCAATTATTTTTCTCATATGTATAGATCCACCAGCTGAGTGGTCTAGAGAAATCTGAGCTTTTTCTGTAAGTCCATAGTAGAAGATGTCTAATTGCACCCACTTAGAAAATATTTCAGAGGGGCATTTTCTTAGCATCTCTCTGTATCTCTCCCAGGCATCATAAAGGGATTTATTATCTCCTTGTTTGAAGCCTTGGATGCTTAGCCTTAGCTGTGTCATCCATTTTGGAGGGAAATAGTGATTCAGGAATTTTTCTGACAGTTGTTTCCATGTTTTTATGCTGTTCTTAGGCTGGTTATTTAACCACCTCTTAGCTTGATCTTTTACAGCAAATAGAAACAGTAATAATCTGTAGACATCCTGATCTACTTCCTTATCATGTACTGTGTCAGCAATTTGTAAAAATTGTGCCAGAAACTCTATAGGTTCTTCCTGTGAAAGACCGGAATACTGGCAGTTTTGCTGCACCATGATAATGAGCTGAGGATTCAACTCAAAGCTACTAACTCCAATGGAGGGTATACAGATACTACTCCCATATGAAGCAGTAGTGGGGTTAGCATATGACCCCAGAGTCCTCCTGGACTGTTCATTTCCACTTAGTTCCATGATGGAATAAAGGAGATGATATGTATGTTGATATTATTTATTTTATAAAAATTTATTTTATAAAATAAAATAAAAACAAAATAAATAAAAGAAATTGAAAATATTTTGAAATTGAAATCTGAATTTTTATATAAAATTTTCGAAAATGTAGTTCAAAATTAGTTAGAAAAGATATTTATTTTTTTTTTGAATTTTGAATTTTATGATGAAAGAGAAAAACACACAAAAGACACAAGACTTAAAATTTTTAGACCCAATGCTCCTTATTTTCGAAAATTTTGGAGGGAAAATACCAAGGAACACCAAACTTAAAAATTTTAAGATCAAAACACAAGAAAGACTCAAGAACACCTTGAAGATTCACAAGAACACCAAGAACAAAAGAAAGAACACCAAACTTAAAATTTTTAGAAAACCAAGACAAATTTTCTAAAATTAAAGAAGAATTAACAAGAAAACACCAAACTTAGAGTTTGGCACAAGATTCAATCAAAGAAAAATTATTTTTGAAAAAGATTTTTAAAAGAAAATGCCCAATTGCCAAGAACATAAGCCAACGCTATAACCAACTGAGCTAAAAATGTAATGTATTTTAAAGATGTATTATTTTTGTGGATAAAAGTATAATTTTTGAAAGTTGATGTTTTGAAAAAGTACAAGAAAAACAAGAAAAGACACAAAACAAGAAAAACTCAAGATCAAACAAGAAAAATAAACAAGAACAACTTGAAGATCAATGAAGAACAAAGAACACAAGTTCGAAAATTTAAAGAAAAATATAAAATATGCAATTAACACCAAACTTAGAGCAAGACACTAAACTCACGAAAAATTAACAATTAATTAAGAAAAATAATATTTTTGAAAAGAAATTTTTTTTTGAAAAGAAACTATCCTATCAGGATTTAATGACTCTATAACAATAAAAATAAATTATTCCTAATCTAAGAAATAAAATAAACCTTTAGTTGTTCAAACTCGAACAATCCCGGCAACGGCGCCAAAAACTTGGTGCACGAAATCTTAATCCCAATTATCAAAATCAAAATTTCTTATGATCTCGTATCACTAACCAGCAAGTGCACTGTGTCGTCCAAGTAATACCTTACGTGAGTAAGGGTCGATCCCACGGAGATTATTGGTTTGAAGCAAGCTATGTTTATTTTATTAATCTTAGTCAGGATGCCAATAAGGTTATTTGGATTTAATTGTAAGAAGTAAAAGTGTTTGGAATAAGTAATTGTTACTTTATTTATGGAGAATATGTTGGGGTTTTGGAGATGCTTTGTCCTCTGACTTCAACTCTTCCTTGAAATCCTTTTCCACACGCAAGGCTCCTTCCATGGCAAGCTGTATGTAGGGTGTCACCATTGTCAGTGGCAACCTCCCATCCTTTCAGTGAAAATGGTCCAGATGCTCTGTCACAGCACGGCTAATCAGCTGTTGGTTCTCGATCATGTTGGAATAGGATCCATTGATCCTTTTGAGTTTGTCATCACGCCCAGCAATCGCGAGTTTGAAGCTCGTCACAGCCATTCAATCCTTGAATCCTACTCGGAATACCACAGACAAGGTTTAGACTTTCCGGATCCTCAAGAGTGGCCGCCATCAATTCTAGCTTATACCACGAAGATTCTGATTAAGGAATCTAAGAGAAGCTCATTCAATCTGATGTAGAACGGAGGTGGTTGTCAGGCACACGTTCATGGATCCGAGAAAGGTGATGAGTGTCATGGATCATCACCTTCTTCATGTTTAAGTGCGAATGGACATCTTAGATAGGAACAAGCATGTTTGAATGGAAAACCAAGGAAATTGTATTAATTCATCGAGACGCTGCAGAGCTCCTCACCCCCAACAATGGAGTTTAGAGACTCATGCCGTCAAAAAGTATGTAATTCAGATCTGAAAATGTCATCAGGTTCAAGATAAGTCTCTAAAAGTTGTTTAAATAGTAAACTAGTAACCTAGGTTTACAGAATATGAGTAAACTAAGATAATTGGTGCAGAAATCCACTTCTGAGACCCACTTGGTGTGTGCTGGGGCTGAGACTAAAGATTCTCACGTGCTTGGGCTGTTTCTGGAGTTGAACGCCAGGTTGTGACGTGTTTTGGGCGCTGAACTCCAACTTGTAACCTGTTTCTGGCGCTGGACGCCAGACAGCAGCATGAAACTGGTGTTGAACGCCAGTTTATGTCATTTATCTTCGCACAAAGTATAGACTATTATATATTGCTGGAAAGCCCTGGATGTCTACTTTCCAACGCCGTTGAGAGCGCGCCAATTGGACTCCTGTAGCTCCAAAAAATCCATTCCGAGTGCAGGGAGGTCAGGATCCAACAACATCAGCAGTCCTTTTTCAGCCTAACTCAGATTTTTGCTCAGCTCCCTCAATTTCAGCCAGAAATTACCTGAAATCACAAAAAAACACACAAACTCATAGTAAAGTCCAGAAATATGATTTTTTCCTAAAAACTAATAATATTCTACTAAAAACTAATTAAAATATACTAACATCTACATGAAATTACCCCCAAAAAGCGTATAAAATATTCGCTCATCAGCTTTGCACCTAGAGGCCCGTCTTTCAAGAGGGGAGGCTCTTTTAGGAGGCCCAACAACAACAACAATTTCCAAGGGAAGAAGTTTGGGAAGCAACCTCAGGATGATCAAGCTTGTGCTAGGTGTGGAAGTCACCATCCAGGAGCACCATGCAAGGCCGGATGGGGCTTGTGCTACAATTGTGGAAAAGCGGGGCATAAAGTCGCAAGCTGCCCGGAGAAGCAGAAACAAGGTGCTGGGAAGGCACAACAGACTGGTCGGGTGTTCACCACTTCAGCTGTAGGAGCTGAGGGATCTGAGACACTCATTAGAGGTAACTGTGAAATGGCTGGTCAAACTTTAAATGCTTTATTTGATTCGGGAGCATCACATTCGTTCATTGCATTTGAGAAAGCCCATGAGTTAGGATTGAAGATCGTAACCTTAGGTTATGATCTAAGAGTATACAATGCTACCCATGAAGCCATGGTAACTAGGCTAGGATGCCCGGAAGTTTCCTTTAGATTCAAGCAGCGTGATTTTGTTCATAATTTAGTCTGCTTGCCGATGATCGGTCTTGATCTTATCTTGGGATTGGACTGGTTATCTAAGAACCATGTCCTGCTTGATTATTCTACAAAGTCGGTGTACTTTATGCCGGAAGATACAGAAGGGCCGGTTGTGGTAAATAATTATTACTTGAATTCGATGATGGTGAACTGTTCTGGAACCGAATGTCAGGGTATCCTGTTGTTAACCGCGGGTGTTTCGGGTGATGATCAAAGGTTGGAACAGATTCTGGTTGTGTGTGAGTTTTCGGAAGTATTTCCCGATGATATTGACGAGTTTTGACCTAACCGAGAGGTTGAGTTTGCTATTGAGTTGGTACCCGGGGCGGGACCAATCTCAAGTGCTCCTTATAGGACGTCACCGTTAGAGATGAACGAGCTAAAGTCTCAGTTAGAGGATTTATTGGGAAAGAATTTTGTACGACCAAGTGTCTCTCCGTGGGGTGCTCCAGTGTTACTGGTGAAGAAGAAGGATGGGAGTATGCAGCTCTGTGTGGATTACAGGCAGCTGAACAAGGTTACAATAAAGAATAAGCACCCATTACTGAGAATTGATGATCTCATGGATCAGTTACAAGGAGCTGGAGTTTTCTCCAAGATTGATTTGCGATCCGGTTATCACCAGATAAGGGTGAGGGGTGAGGATATCACTAAGACCGCTTTCAGGACTCGTTATGGTCATTACGAGTACACTGTAATGTCCTTTGGATTGACGAACGCTCCTGCGGTATTCATTGATTACATGAATAGAGTTTTCCGTCCGTTTCTGGATAAATTCGTTGTTGTCTTCATTGATGACATACTGATTTATTCCAAGACTGAAGAAGAGCATGCGGAACACTTGAGGACCGTGTTGCAGATTCTAAAGGAGAAGAAACTCTATGCAAAACTGTCTAAGTGTGAGTTTTGGAAGAGTGAGGTGAAGTTTTTGGGCCATGTGGTGAGTAAGAAGGGAATAGCCGTAGATCCAAAATTTTCGAAAACAAGGAGAATTGGATTTAAAAAATTTTAAGTCTTGTGTCTTTTGTGTGTTTTTCTCTTTCATAATAAAATTCAAAAATAAAAAAATTTATCTTTTCTAACTATTTTTAAGTAATTACTTCGAATTTGTTTCATAAAAATTTAGATTTCAATTTAAAAATTTTTCAAAATCTTATCCTTTTAAGATTTTTAAAAATCATATCTTTTTCAAAAATATCCTAACCACTTTCTCTCTCCTCACTTTTTCGAAAATCTTCATAAAATATTTTCAAATTTTTTATTTTTATTTTTTATTTTAGTTTTTATTTTATTATTTCGAAAATTATTTTTTTATATATAATAAAATAAATCCACATCATCTCCCTTTCTCCATCATGGACCTAAGTAGAAATGAGTAGTCTAAAAGGACTCTGGGGTCATATGCTAACTCCACTACTGCTTCATATGGGAGTAGTATCTGTATACCCTCCATCGGAGTCAGTAGTTTTGAGTTGAATCCTCAGCTCATTATCATGGTGCAGTAAAGTTGTCAGTATTCCGGTCTTCCACAGGAAGAACCTACAGAGTTTCTGGCACAATTTCTACAAATTGCTGACACAGTACATGATAAAAAAGTAGATCAGGATGTCTACAGATTATTACTGTTTCTATTTGCTGTAAAAAACCAAGCTAAGAGGTGGTTGAATAACCAACCTAAGGCTAGCATAAGGACATGGAAATAGCTGTCAGAAAAATTCTTGAATCAATATTTCCCCCAAAGCGGATGACACAGCTAAGGCTGAACAGCTAAGGCTGAACATCCAAGGCTTCAAACAAAGAGATAATGAATCTCTTTATGATGCTTGGGAGAGATACAGGGAGATGCTAAGAAAATGTCCCTCTGAAATATTTTCAGAGTGGGTGCAGTTAGACATCTTCTATTATGGGCTTACAGAGAAAGTTCAGATGTCTTTGGACCACTCAGCAGGTGGATCTATACACATGAGAAAGACAACTGAAGAAGCTCAAGAGCTCATTGATACAGTTGCCAGAAATCAGCATATGTACCTAAGTAGTGAACCTTCCATAAAAGAAGAGGCTAAAACAGTAACTGCTGAACTCAATCCTACAGAACAAGTTACTGAATTCAATCAGCACTTAGATTTTCTAACAAACAGCTAGCCAAATTCAAGGAGATACTACAAGACACAAGAATGGCTAATATGAATATGGAAGTGCAGTTGAAGCAAACAGAATAGCAGTTATAAAAACAAATAACAGAAGAGTGCCAAGCAGTTCAATTAAGAAGTGGGAAAACATTAAATACCTCACTTCAAGGCAGCAGGAAGCCAAGAAATGAACAACTTGCTACCCAAAATCCCGCTGAGGACAGTAAGAGCCCAGAGAGGAATAATTCTGGCGCTCAAACGCCAGAAAAGGGTGGAGAGCTGGCGTTAAACGCCCAACCCATGCCCAGTTCTGGCGTTCAAACGCCAGAAACAAGTAAGGAGTTGGCGTTGAATGCCTAAGGGAAGCTCAGTTCTGGCGTTTAAATGCCAGAAACAAGTAAGGAGTTGGCGTCCAACGCCAATCCAGCTTCCAACCCTGGCATTTAAATTCCATTGAGGGATCAGACACATACAAGTGCTGATAGCAACCCCTCTAAAAAAGGCTTCTCCAACCACATCTGTAGGAAATAAACCTGCAGTAACTAAGGTTGAGGAATACAAAGCCAAAATGCCTTATCCTCAGAAACTCCACCAAGCAGAACAGGATAAGCAATTTGCCCGCTTTATAGACTATCTCAGGACTCTTGAAATAAAGATTCCGTTTGCAAAGGTACTTGAGCAAATACCCTCTTATGCTAAGTTCATGAAAGAGATCTTAAGTCAGAAGAAGGATTGGAGATAAACTGAAAAAGTTTACCTCACTGAAGAATACAGTGCAGTCATTCTGAAAAGCTTACCAGAGAAGCTTAAAGATCCCGGAAGCTTCATGATACCATGCACATTAGAGGGTACTTGTACTAAGAAAGCTCTATGTGATCTTGGAGCAAGTATCAACCTAATACCTGCATCCACTATCAAAAAGCTTGGTTTGACTGAAGAAGTCAAACCAACCAGGATATGTCTCCAACTTGCTGATGGCTCCATTAAATACCCATCAGGCGTGATTGAGGACATGATTGTCAAGGTTTGACCATTTGCCTTTTCCATTGACTTTGTGGTGCTGGAAATGGAGGAGCACAAGAGTGCAACTCTCATTCTAGGAAGACCTTTCCTAGCAATTGGACGAACCCTCATTGACGTCCAAAAAGGGGAATTAACTCTGAGAGTCAACGAGGACGAGTTTAAGTTGAATGTTGTCAAAGCTATGCAGCATCCAGACACCCCAAACAACTACATGAGCATTGACATTATTGACTCTCTGGTGGAAGAGGTCAATATGAATGAGAGTCTCGAATCAGTGCTAGAGGATATCTTTAAAGATGTTCAGCCTGATCTAGAGGAACCAGAGAGAATAATAGAACCTCTGAAAATCCCTCAGGAAGAGGAGAAACCTCCTAAAACTGAGCTCAAACCATTACCACCATCTCTGAAATATGCATTTCTGCGAGAAGGTGACACTTTTCCTATAATCATAAGCTCTATCTTAGAGCCACAGGAAGAGGAAGCACTAATTCAAGTGCTGAGGACACATAAGACAGCTCTTTGGTGGTCCATCAGTGATCTTAAGGGCATTAGCCCAGCCAGAGGCATGCACAAGATCCTATTGGAGGATGACGCTAAGCCAATGGTTCAACCACAGAGGCGTCTGAATCCAGCCATGAAGGAGGTGGTGCAGAAGGAGGTCACTAAGTTACTATTGGCTGGGATTATTTATCCTATTTCTGATAGCCCCTGGGTGAGCCCTGCCCAAGTCGTCCCTAAGAAGGGTGGCATGACAGTGGTTCATAATGAAAAAAATGAACTGGTTCCTACAAGAACAGTTACATGGTGGCGTATGTGTATTGATTACAGAAGGCTCAATAGAGCTACCAGAAAGGATCATTTTCCTTTACCATTCATAGACCAGATGCTAGAAAGACTAGCAGGTCATGATTACTACTGCTTTCTGGATGGATATTCAGGTTATAATCAAATTGCAGTAGATCCCCAGGATCAAGAGAAAATAGCATTCACATGTCCATCTGGAGTATTTGCATACAGAAGGATGCCATTTGGTCTGTGCAATGCACCTGCAACCTTTCAAAGGTGCATGCTCTCTATTTTCTCTGATATGGTGGAAAAATTTCTGGAAGTCTTCATGGATGACTTTTTAGTATTTGGAGACTCATTCAGCTCCTGTCTTGACCATCTAGCACTTGTTCTAAAGAGGTGCCAAGAGACTAACCTGGTTTTAAACTGGGAGAAATGTCAATTTATGGTGACTGAAGGAATTGTCCTTGGGCACAAAATTTTGAACAAGGGAATAGAGGTGGATCAAGCTAAGATAGAGGTAATTGAAAAATTACCACCACCTGCTAATGTGAAGGCAATTAGAAGCTTTCTAGGGCATGCAGAATTCTATAGGAGGTTTATAAAAGATTTTTCAAAAATTGCAAAACCTCTGAGTAATCTGCTAGCTGCTGACAAGCCATTTATCTTTGATAAGGAGTGTCTGTAGGCGTTTAAGACTCTGAAAGCTAAGCTGGTCACAGCACCATTCATCTCTGCACCAGACTGGACATTACCATTTGAACTAATGCCATTGGTGCAGTGTTGGGACAAAGGCATGACAAGCTTCTGCACGTCATTTATTATGCCAATCATGTTTTAAATGACACACAGAAGAACTACACAACCACAGAAAAAGAGTTACTTGCAGTGGTTTACGCCATTGACAAGTTCAGATCTTATTTAGTAGGATCAAAAGTGATTGTGTACACTGACTATGCTGCTCTTAAATATCTACTCACAAAGCAGGATTCAAAACCCAGACTCATAAGATGGGTGTTGCTTCTGCAAGAGTTTGTTATAGAAATAAGAGACAGAAAAGGGACAAAGAACCAAGTAGCAGATCACCTGTCCCGAATAGAACCAGTAGAAGGGGCATCCCTCCCTCTTACTGAGATCTCTGAAAACTTTCCGGATGAGCAACTCTTTTCCATCCAGAAAGTACCATGGTTTGCAGACATTACAAACTACAAGGCTGTGAGATTCATACCCAAAGAGTATAGTAGGCAGCAATCAAAGAAATTGATTTCGGATGCAAAGTACTATCTTTGGGATGAACCATATCTCTTCAAGAGATGTGCAGACGGAGTAATTCATAGATGTGTGCCTAAAGAAGAAGCACAGAAGATCCTCTGGCATTGCCATGGATCACAGTATGGAGGACATTTTGGAAGTGAGCAAACAGCCACAAGAGTCCTCCAATGTGGCTTCTACTGGCCTACTCTCTATAAAGACTCCCGAGAGTTTGTACATAATTGTGGCAGTTGCCAAAGATCTGGCAATCTACCTCACGGTTATGCCATGACTCAACAAGGGATCTTGGAGATTGATTTGTTTGATGTATGGGGTATTGACTTCATGGGGCCTTTCCCACCATCATACTCAAACACTTATATTCTGGTAGCAGTGGATTATGTATCCAAATGGGTGGAGGCTATTGCAACACCCACTAATGATACTACTAGAAACACATCTTCAACATATTTGGTGTCCCTAGAGTACTAATCAGTGATGGGGGCGCTCATTTCTGTAATAAACAGTTTTACTCTGCTATGGTTCGATATGGAGTTAGCCATAGGGTGGCAACTCCATATCATCCACAGACAAATGGGCAAGCTGAAGTCTCTAATAGAGAACTTAAAAGAATCCTGGAATGGACTATGATTAACCGTAGAAGGGATTGGGCAAGAAGCTTAGATGATGCTCTGTGGGCATACAGAACAGCATTCAAGACTCCTATAGGGACTTCTCCATACCAGCTTGTGTATGGAAAAGCTTGTCACTTGCCAGTGGAACTGGAACACAAGGCCTATTGGGCAACCAGATTCCTAAACCTTGATGCCAAGTTAGCTGGAGAAAAATGATTGCTCCAGTTAAATGAGCAAGAGGAATTCAGACTCAATGCTTTCGAAAATGCAAAAATTTACAAAGAGAAAGTAAAAAGATGGCATGATAAGAAGCTATCATCCAGAGTCTTTGAGCCAGGGCAGAAAGTTCTGCTGTTTAACTCTAGGCTCAGATTATTCCCTGAAAAGTTGAAATTCCGGTGGAGAGGACCATATGCGATTATAGGTGTGTCACCATATGGATATGTAGAGCTTCAGGATAATGACTCTAACAAAAAATTCATTGTTAATGGACAGAGAGTCAAACATTATCTTGAAAGCAATTTTGAGCAAGAATGCTCAAAACTGAGACTTGATTAAAACTCAGTAATAGTCCAGCTAAAGACTGTAACACCCTACCATACAGAGTCTTATGCTTAAGTCATAATTCAGAGATGGCAAGGTGTTACGACCTCTAAAATAAAAATTTAGTACGTATAGTAGTATGAATGATTGATTATAACTAGGAGCCTTTGTAGAAAGAGGGGTAAACAAAAAAACCGCAACTCAAAAGCGCAACACTCCGATCGATAACGTAACGAACAAGGATAAACCAACGCGAGATTATATATATTCAAAAGAGTGTCAAAAACAGGAATATCAAGACTCAAAATCCGGCTGCGAAGATAACCGGTCCGAGCATAGCAATATATACATATGATAAAAAAATAAGGAAAATCCCAAAGGAAACCCAAAGGGACACAAAAGCATAAACCTATTCTCCAAAATCTCCCATAAGAGAAGTCATCACAGTTTGTATTATTTAATGGAGATAGAAGTATCTAAGCAAAACATATAAACCAAAACATAGCCCCGAGAACAAAGGATCTTCGCAATTCTAGAAGTCTCCAGCATGCCTCAGCGGGAAACCACACGTCCTGCATCTGAAAACCACAAAATCCGCATGGGTGAGAACCAGAGGTCCCCAGCATGGTAACAGCTTCCACATATATAATACATAATAATGGAGGAAAGTCGAAGGCAATCCTAGAACTTCCTCCAGATAATATCAAGGCTTATAAACAGGCTAAACAATAAAGGGCATCTGACTAAAGATTCTTCAGTCTAACTAATACTTCCCTTTCCAATTCCTTCAGACCTCCCAACCACCAGCAGGAGTATAATGTAGCAAACACAGTTATATCAAGCAAGAAATATACAATTAGGAACAAGTAAGGCATTTAGACAATTAGCAAGTAATATGCAGTCAAATAGGCAATCTCAAACAATTCATATAGTATGCATATGATGAATGCCTGTCCCTAGTGGCTGATGATATCATCTGTCGGTTATAGAGCCAACCCGACAAGTCCTGGCAGCTAACCATTGGACTGTCCCTCTGTCACGCATCCCCAACTCGAGCTATACTCATCATAAACTTGATCATAATCATGATCTATATCCATCACCTTCACTAGTGAATATTTACGGGGGCGAGCTCATCCGGGTCTTTCACAGTGCCCGACCACACTTACGACATAGGGTCAACAGAGTATCAAGTCTCAACTTGGAGCACGTGGTGGCTAGCCATTGCTACTACCCAGGGAAACTCGTATCTCAGATAGTGGAAGTGCAAATCACAATTATCAATAATTCAGCATATACATGCATTAATTCTCATCCATGGATCAACATCCATCTCAGCCATCCGGCTCACGGTTCAGTCCAGAACCAGCCAATACTTATAATCATACACAGCCATTCCGGCTCACGGTTAAGTCCATAACCAGCCATTTCATTAACAATTACAGCCTTTCGGCCCATGGCATAACAAGCACTTCCACCACCATCCTCCGCATCTCACATAATCATTTTTGATCCTCATTGATCATTCATTTTTCCCTTGCTTCACTCACAAGTTACCACATTCACTAGCCCTTCTTCTCATAGCTAGACATATCATAATGATTTAAGATATAAGTGGTGAGATCGGAGGCTTAGAAGTATGAGATTTGGCTTTTAAAACTCAAAAATCAACTTTGGGATGAAAACAGGGCCACGCGTACGTGCACTCCACGCGCACGCGTGGATGGCCTCAAAAACTCATCGACGCGCAAGCGTCATGCACGCTAACGCGTGGATTAAAAATTTGCCAATCGACGCGTACGCGTCAACCACGCGTATGCGTGGGTGTTCTCGTGCCCCAGGCACAACACTGGCATAGTTCTGGCATAACTCTCTGAAAAATGGCTGGGCGTTGGGTGCAGCACAATCGGCGCGCCCGCGTACATCACGTGCACGCGTGGATGGCGCTTTCTGGAAGATCGGCGCATACGCGCCAAGTGCGCCTACGCGCAAGGGGTTATTCTGCTAAAAATTTTCTAAGTTAAAAGCTGCAGAATTCACAGATTTAAACCCATATCTTCCAACGGACATAACTTCCTCATTTTAAATCGTTTTTCACCCGTTCTTCGAACGACATGGACTTTCCGGATCCAATTTCATTTCTAAACAGGTTCGGCACAAAACGAAGATCCGTATTCCAAGTTATGTCCCACCAAAGTATGCCCAAAAATCATATTTTCATACAAAACCACAATATGCCATTTTCAAAACAAACCATTTTCAACTCTTTTCAAAATCAATCAAAACATGCCAATTTCATCCCTTTTCTTTGAAATCAATCAAAATATCTCAAATTCAACATCAAGCCTCCTCAACTCACACATTGACACTTTACCACAATTTACCAAAATCACTATCTCATCATTTTAACCCACTTCACGCAAGTGGCTCAAACTCAAACACATTGACATATCATATACTCTTCCTCATGCCAATTCTCAACAACACCAATTCCAATAAATCATTATTGTACACAATCAATATCATACTCACCATCAACATGGTTCAACCCACAATTCAACCATAACCAATCATCAAGCATATATCACAACATGCATATTTCTCATACATCATACCATTAAGGCATCAATAATCATCATCACATATATGACCACATCATATATCTCAATCATTCAACAACATCAACCATTCAATGCCTATCTTAGGGTCTCTAGCCTAAGTATTTCCTACCACATTACATGTTAGATACGGGAAACCGAAACTATACCTTAGCCGATTTCCCAAGCTCAACCGGAGCACTTCCAAACCACTTATCCACAAGCTCTCAAGGCCTCAAAACCTCCAAGAACAGATTTTTCACCACCAAACCCTTTCCAAGCTTTTCAAAATCACCAATCAAGCTCCAATATCCACACATACACAACCTAAGCCACAACCATCAGACCCATACACAACATCTCAAAACCCAAACATCATAAAACAACAAAATTACACTAGAGTTGAGAATCTTACCACACCCAAGGTCCAAGGAGACAAGATTAACCTTCTCCTTCAAGAGATTTGGGTCCTATAACATCAAAGAGCCCAAAATCTCAACATTTTTGCTCATAAAACTCGAAAACAAGGCTGAAATTTCGAAGAACAAAACGTGGCTTACCTCAAGATTAATTGTATGGGTTTTGTAGAGCTCTCCGCAGTGAACGTGTGGCCGCAAACAGAGCGGCAATCGGAGCTCTAGATCAAAAGTTATGGAGGTTTGAAGATCAAGAGAGAGAAAGAACTAGAGAGAGAGTTCTCCCCTCCATGGCCTCCGTTTTCAGCATGTGAGTGTGTTTAGTGAGGAGAGAGAATGCTGAAAACTAGGGTTTTGGTTTAGTTTAGTTGGGCCAAGGGCCCACTTTGGGTCCGGTTGGCCCGGTTTGGCCTGTTCGGTCCAATCTTGGTCCGATTTCTATAAAACTGGTACCGAAATTCTTGTCTTAGTCTCCTCTATCACATTTAGCCATAAAAATCACATTTTGGGCTTTCTAAAATAAATTCTCATTTATGGGTTAATTAGCCGTCAATTAATCGGGTTTTACATTCTACCCACCTAACTGGGAATTTTGCCCACAAAATTCAAATGCAATTACCTGAGAATAAATGCGGATAATCCGTTCGCATCTCCGACTCGAGTTCCCAAGTGTGTTCCTCAACACCGCCTCGACTCCATGCCACTTTGACTAATGAAACCTCTTTTCCACGCAACCGCTTGATACTAGTATCATCGATTCTGACCGGAGCCACTGGAAGCGTCAAATCTTTTCTCAACTGAACCGACTCAGGTTCCAACACATGGCTAGCATCAGGAGTGTACTTCCGAAGCTGCGACACGTGAATCACGTCGTGCAGATTCGAAAGATGAGGTGGTAGAGCCATCTGATACGCCACCAGTCCAATCCTCTTCAGGATCTGAAATGGACCAATGTATCGAGGATTCAACTTCTTTGCCTTAATTGCCCTACCTACTCCTGTAGTCGGAGTAACCTTAATGAAAACATGATCTCCTTCCTCAAATTCTAAGGGCTTTCGCCTCTGATCGGCGTAACTCTTTTGATGACTCTGCGCCGTAAGCATCTTATCACAGATTTTCTTGACTTGTTCAATAGTCTCAGCTATCATTTCGGGCCCCAACAAGCTTTTCTCTCCAGCTTCATACCAACATAGCGGAGATTGACATTTCCTCCCATACAAGGCCTCATACGGAGCCATTCCGATGCTCACATGATAACTATTATTGTATGTAAACTCCACCAATGGCATATACCGATCCCAACTCGCCGGTTGGTCCAAAACACAAGCTCTCAACATGTCCTCCAGTGTTTGGATTGTCCTCTCGGATTGACCATCTGTTTGAGGATGGTAAGCTGTGCTCAAGCTTAATCGGGTTCCAAAAGCTTTCTGAAATGCACCCCAAAACCTTGAAGTGAAACGAGGATCTCTATTAGAGATTATAGTAGCAGGTACACCATGAAGTCTCACAATCTCCTTTATGTATAACCGTGCTAGCTCCTCAAGGGTATAAGTCATCCGAATGGGCAAAAAGTGAGCTGACTTCGTCAGTCGGTCCACAATTACCCAAATAGCATCAAAACCAGCCCTAGTCCTTGGCAATCCCGACACAAAGTCCATTGCAATACTTTCCCACTTCCATTGTGGAATCTCTAAAGGTTGCAACATCCCGGAAGGTCTTTGATGTTCAATCTTTACCCTTTGACAAGTTAAGCACTTTGAAACATATTCCGCCACATCATTCTTCATACCCGGCCACCAGAACATTGCCTTTAAATCATGGTACATCTTAGTACTTCCCGGGTGAATGGAGAATCCGCTTTTGTGTGTCTCCTTTAAAATATCTTGCCTCAAAGTGCCAACATCCGGCACAATGATCCTACCCTTGAATCTCCATAACCCATCTTTTTCTTCCGACACTCTCCACCGTTTTCCTTGCTCAATAGCCGGTAACACCTTCCATAACGCTTCATCATTTTGATGAGCCTTTAGGAGTTCTGACTTAAAGTCACTTGAGATTTCTAATCGGCTCAAACACAAAGTTCCGGATACTTCTCGAGCACCAATTTTTAGACTCTCAAATCCCTTGAGCAACTTCTCCTCTTGAAGCATCATCCAAGCCGCATATAATAACTTCCGACTCAACGCATCTGCCACTATGTTCGCCTTTCCCGGATGATAATGCAACTCAAAGTCGTAGTCCTTCAACAATTCCATCCACCTTCTTTGCCTCATATTAAGCTCTTTCTGATCAAAGAGATATTTCAAACTCTTGTGATCGGAGAAGACTTGGAATTTAACCCCATAGAGATAATGCCTCCACACCTTCAAGGCAAACACAACCGCAGCGAGTTCCAAATCGTGTGTAGGGTAACTAACTTCATGAGGTCTCAACTGTCGTGAGGCAGACACCACCACATTATGGTGCTGCATCAGCACGCACCCTAGACCCTTCAATGAGGCATCACAATAGTAATACCTTACGTGAGTAAGGGTCGATCCCACGGAGATTGTTGGCTTGAAGCAAGCTATGGTTATCTTGTAACTCTTAGTCAGGATATCAATTATAATTATCAGTTGACTTGCAAATTAACAAGAGAGCATGGATTAAATAATACTTGTTATGCAGTAATGGAGAATATGTTGGAGTTTTGGAGATGCTTTGTCTTCTGAATCTCTGCTTTCCCCTGTCTTCTTCTTCACACACGCAAGGTTCCTCCTATCGCAAGCTGTGTGTTGGTGGATCACCGTTGTCAATAGCTACCATCCGTCCTCTCAGTGAAAATGGTCCAGGTGCGCTGCCACCGCACGGCTAATCATCTGTCGATTCACACTCATGCTGGAATAGGATCCATTAATCCTTTTGCGTCTGTCACTACGCCCAACCCTTGTGAGTTTGAAGCTTGTCACAGTTATTCAATCCCTGAATCCTACTCGAAATACCACAAACAAGGTTTAAACTTTCTGGATTCTCAAGAATGCTGCCAATGGATTCTAGCTTATACCACGAAGACTCTGATTAAGGAATCCAAGAGATACTCATTCAGTCTAATGTAGAACGGAGGTGGTTGCCAGGCACACGTTCATAGGTTGAGAATGGTGATGAGTGTCACGGATCATCACCTTCTTCATATTGAACTACGAATGAATATCTTAGATAGAAACAAGCGTGTTTGAATAGAAAATAGAAATAATTGCATTAATTCATCGAGACACAACAGAGCTCCTCACCCCCAACAATGGAGTTTAGAGACTCATGCCATCAAAGAGTACAGAGTTCAGATCTAAAAATGTCATCAGATACAAAATAAATCTCTAAAAGTTGTTTAAATACTAAACTAGTAAACTAGGTTTATAGAAAAGGAGTAAACTAAGATAGATAGTGCAGAAATCCACTTCTGGGGCCCACTTGGTGTGTGCTGGGGCTGAGACTTCAGCTTTTCACATTCCTGGGCTGTTTTTGGAATTAAACAACAGGTTGTAACCTATTTTGGGCGTTTAACTCCAACTGGTAACCTGTTTCTGGCATTTGACGCCAGAATGGAACATGGAACTGGCGTTAAACGCCAGTTTACGTCATTTATCTTCGAGAAAAGTATGAACTATTATATATTTCTGGAAAGCCCTGGATGTCTACTTTCCAACCCAATTGAGAGCGCGCCAATTGGACTTATGTAGCTCCAAAAAATCCATTCCTAGTGTAGGGAGGTCAGAATCCAACAGCATCAGCAGTCCTTTTTCAGCCTGAATCAGATTTTTGCTCAGCTCCCTCAATTTCAGCTAGAAAATACCTGAAATCACAGAAAAACACACAAACTCATAGTAAAGTCCAGAAATATGAATTTTTCCTAAAAACTAACAAAAATATACTAAAAACTAACTAAAACATACTAAAAACTACATGAAATTACCCCCAAAAAGCGTATAAAATATCCGCTCATCAGTATGCCACACGGAGAAGCTTCCTCCTCCGTGTCCAATCAAACACAAAAAAGGAGGAAGTCGGACAAAGTACTATGAATACCATAAGCTCTATGGACATTCCACTAACGAATGCTATGACTTAAAAAATATCATAGAAAAGATGGTAAGAGAAGGCCGGTTAGACAGATACCTGACTAATAGATTGGACGATCCAAGGAAGAAAAGGAGGGACATAGAGGAAGGACAACAAGAATGTCCACCTCAGACCCTGGAGCGACATGTACACGTGATCAACGGGGGATTCACTGGGGAAGGAATATCAAAATCTTCCTGAAAAAGGCACCTTAAGGAGGTCAACCAAGTCAGAGAGGGAATTAAACCACCCGACCTGCCAACCATCTCATTCACCAAGGAGGACACCAAAGGGATATCACCCGGACACGATGACCCGGCGGTGATAATGATGATCTTGACAAATGCCAACCTCCACAGAACCCTGATCGACCAGGAAAGCTTGGTGGATATCTTATTCAAATCTGCTTTTGATAAACTCAAGATGGAAGTAAGGGATCTAAAAGCCTACCCAGACAGCCTATTTGGTATAGGAGACACAGCAATCCAGCCCCTCGGGTACATCTTCCTGTACAACACCTTTGAAAAGGGTACAAGATCAAAGACACTGAGCATATAATACATCATTGTCGATGTCAACTCAGCATACAACGCTTTGATAGGCCAGACCACTCTGAACTGACTTGCGGCTGTCGTCTCAACACCTTACCTCTGTATGAAGTTTCCCACTGCATAAGGAATTGCCACCATTAAGGAGGACCAAAGGCTTGCACAAAAATGCTATAACGAAAGCCTCAACCATAAAGGGAGCTCGGGGAACAAGGAGGTCAACACAATCGAGCTAGGAGGAGTCCGAACTCGGGAAGAGTTATGCCCCTAACCTGGAGGCAAAGTAGAGGAAATACAAATCGGAGACCACTCGGATAAGACCACCAACATAGGAGCTAATCTAGAGGAAGACCTCAGGGAACAACTCATGCTTTTCCTCAGGAAAAATACTGATCTCTTTAAATGGAAGGCCTCGGACATGCCAGGCATAAACCCCAGCCTGATGTCTCACAGACTGCCAGTATACCTGGGCTCCTGACCTATTCAGCAAAAGCGACAAAAGCTCAGACCCGAAAGGACACAGGCCGTAGAAGAACAAGTACAGGCCCTGCTAGAGGCAGGATTCATAAGAGAAGTAAAGTACCCATTATGGCTTGCAAACATCGTGTTGGTGAAAAATCAAAACCGAAAATGGAGAATGTGGGTCGACTACACCGACCTCAACAAGGCCTACCCCAAAGATCCTTACCGTCTTCCCAGCATCGATGCTCTAGTCGACTCAGCCTCAGGCTACCAATATATATCTTTTATAGACGCGTACCCGGAATACAATCAAATCTCAATGCACAAACTGGATCAAGAAAAGACATCGTTTATAACCCTAAAGGCAAACTATTGCTATATAGTAATGCATTTTGGATTGAAGAACGCGGGGGCCACATACCAGCAACTGATGAACAAATTATTCTCCCTCCACCTAGGAAAACTCATGGAGGTATATGTAGACGACATGCTAGTCAAAACCAAAGAGAGCGCAACACTGTTTTTCGACCTCTCTGAGGTATTCGCCACTATAAGAAAGCATGGAATGAGGTTGAACCCTTTAAAATGCACCTTTGCAGTAGAAGTCGGGAAGTTCTTAGGCTTCATGCTCACCCAAAGGGGCATAGAAGCGAACCCAGACAAATGCTAAGCAATTCTCAACATGAAGAGCCCGACCTGTGCAAAGAAGTCCAACAACTGAATGGGAGATTGGTAGCTCTGTCCAGGTTCCTAGTAGGATTAGCCCTGAAATCACTTCTCCTTTACTCTATCCTAAGGAAGGATAAGCAATTCGAGTGGAGTCCAGAATGTGAACAAGCCTTCCCGGTGTAACCACCTATACTCTCCTGACCTATAAAAGGAGAAGAGCTCGTCCTATACCTATCAATGGCAAGTTAGGCCATAGCATTAGCCCTGGTACGGGAAGAAGAGAAGGGACAACAACTTATCTTTTTCATCAGCAAAGCCTTATAGGGGGCAGAGCTGAACTATCAAAAGATAGAAAAGTTTGCCTATGCCCTTATCCTTACATCTTGGAGACTCCGACCCTACTTCCAGACTCACACCATCAGAGTTCGCACCAACCAGCCAATGAAACACATCCTGCAAAACACGGACTTAGCTGGTCGGATGATATAATGGGCAGTGGAGCTGCTCGAGTTCTACCTAAAATACGAGGCTCGGATAGAAATCAAGTCACAATACCATGCCGACTTTGTCGTTGAATATGTCAAAAGCCCAGGAGACCCAACCACATGGAGCCTTTACGTAGATGGGTCATCAAATAAAGCAGGAAGTAGGGCTGGGTTCATTCTAGAAAGTGACCAAGGAACTCAGATAGAGCTATCCTTAAGGTTCGACTTTCCTGCTTCTAACAATCTAGCAGAGTATGAAGCCCTACTCGCTCGCTAAAGAAGTGGGGGCTAAAAAGCTAGTAGTGTTCAACGATTCATAAGTAATAACTTCACAAATTAACGAAACCTACCAAGCCAAAGATCCCACTATGAAAAAGTATTTAGAAGAAACCCGAGAACAACTGGCGCACTTTGTAAAGAGCGACATTCGACACATAACCCAGGAATTTAACGCCTGGGCTGATGCTCTTTCAAAATTAGCCAGCACCAAGCCAAGGAAAAATAATATAAGCCTCATCCAAGAGACCCTACAAACACCATCAATTTTAAAAGAGGAGGACCATTTGAAACCAAAGGCATTAGCCATATCCAATCAGAATTTAGGGTGGATGACCCGCATAGTCAACTACCTCAAATTTGACATACTTCCAAAGAATGAAAAGGAAGCCAGAAGACTTATCAAAGAGGCACAAATCTACACACTATTCCATAATGTTTTATACAAAAGAGAGATCTTAACACCTCCCTTAAAGTGTGTACCAACTTCTAATACAAAGAAAGTTTTGGAGGACGTACACAATGGCGTCTATGGCAACCACCTGGGAGCTGGTCACTAGCTAAGAAGGTGATTCGAGGCTAATTCTTTTGGCCAACCTTAAAGAAGGAAGGAGCCGAGTTCGTCAAAAGGTGCCCACCATGTCAAAAACACGCCAACTTTCATGTCGCTCCACCCGAGGAGCTAATCAGCATGACTTCGCCGTGGCCGTTTGCGAAATGGGGACTCGATCTACTCGGGCCATTCCCACAAGCCCCAGGACAAGTTAAATACCTCATAGTAGGGATTGACTACTTCACTAAGTGGATTGAAGTAGAGCCCTTAGCAACCATCACTGCCGAAAGAAGTCGAAAATTTCTATACAAGAATATTGTCATGAGGTTCGAAGTCCCCACTCTATCACCATGGACAATGGGACTGATATACCCATATTTTGTGATATATTTTGTGCTTAGTTTGAGTGATTTATTCAATCCTTCACCCACTTATTCATATTAATTGCATAGTTTTACTTTCCCTTCCTTATTATGTGATGTATGTAAAAAACATGTTTCCTATGCTTTAAAATTAATTATTTTAATTACCTTTATTTCCATTCGATGCCATGATTAGTGTGTTGAGTAGTTTCAAATCTTCTAAGGTAGGAATGACTTAATGGATGGAAAAGGAAACATACAAAAATGGAAGGAAAGCATAAAACGGAGTTTTGGAGAAACTGGCATCCACGCGACCACATGGACGACGCGGCCGCATACCAAGCGCAAAGAAGCAGCGACGCGGCAGCATGGCTGACGCGACCGCGCGCCTAACGAAGAACACCTATGACGCAGCCGCATGATTGACGCGACCGCGCGACAAGGAAAACTCCAATTGACGCGACCGCGTGACCCACGCGGACGCGTGACAGAAGCCACGCACCAGAAATTGCAGAAAACGCTCATAGCAGATTCTGAAGCCCTTTTTGGCCCAAATCCAAGTTCAGAAGTCATAGACCAGAGGTTATGAAGTGGAGGAATGCATCCATTGAGGGAGAGTTGGCATTTTTAGTTACTTTCTATAATTTAGATCTAGTTTTGAGAGAGGTTCTCTCCTCTCTCTCTTTAGGATTAGGATTTAGGATTTAGGACTTCTCTTAGTTTTAGGAGTGACTCTCAATCCCAGGTTCAATGTTCTTTTACTCTATGTTATTTCTTATTTTCAGACATTTGAATGCTTGCTTGTATTAGTTATGTTGCCTATTTAGACTATGCCACTTTCATGATGATTTTCTTATTTAATGATATTTGAGGTATTTCAGTTTAATATTGCTTTATTTACTTATGCCATTGATTCTTCCCAATCTGAAGACGCTTTTATTCCAGGAGATTTAATTTCCTTCCTTTTGGTCTTGGTTAAGAAATCAGTAACTCAGGATTTATCTTAGCTCAAGATAATTGATAACTATTATCTTTGCTAATTGAACTGAACTTCAATAATCCCAACCTTTTCTTAGGAAATAAATAGGATTCGAAGGTCTAACTAATTAGTCCCTTGACTTTCCTTTGCTCTAGCAAAGGTCAACTAAGTGGAATTAAGATTCAACTTTCATTATTATTGCTAAGAATAACAAAGTCTGGACTTCCAACTTCTCATACCTTACCAAAAATTTGCTTTACAGTATTTATTTATTCTAATTGCTATTTAAATTAATTGTCATATTCACTCCACATTCTTGAAACCCCAAATTTACAATCTCCATAACCAATAATAAGAACATACTTCCCTGCAATTCCTTGAGAAGACGACCCGAGGTTTAAATACTTCGGTTATTAATTTATTTAGGGGTTTGTTACTTGTGACAACCAAAACGTTTGTATGAAAGGACTTTTGTTGGTTTAAAAGCTATACTTGCAACGGAAATTTATTCTGAATTCTAGACCACGCAAAAGTTCTCTCATCAGGGACCCAATTCACTGACTCCACCTTCCATAGCTTGGTAGTCGACTTAAAAATCAAACACTAGTTCACTTCAGTAGAACACCCCAAGCCAATGGACAGGCTGAAGTAGCCAACAAAGACATACTGGCCGGGTTAAAGCACCAACTACAAGATGCGAAGGGAGCTTGCGCTGACGAACTCCCTCAAGTCTTGTGGGCATATCGGACTACCCCATACTCCACGATATGGTATTACCCTTCCGACTTGCTTACGGGATGGAGGCCATGATTCCAATAGAAGTTACCGAAGAATCACCTAGGGTAGTATTCTACAATGAAGGAGCCAATACCCATGCAAAAAAAGAATAGCTCAACCTCCTCCCAGAAGTCTGAGAAAGAGCTCAGATTAGGGAGGAAGCTCCAAAACAAAGGATGGCTCTAAGATACAACCAAAAGGTGGTCAAAAGGAACTTCAGCATTAATGACCTCATCCTGATCCGGAATGATATTGGGGTACAAAAGTCAGGGGAAGGAAAGCTGGTCGCTAATAAGAAAGGACCTTACAAAATAACAGAGGTCCTAGGGAAAAGGTTACTACAAAGTGTCCAACCACCAAGGGCGAGAGCTCCCAAGGTCTTGCCATACATGTAACCTAAGAAGGTACTATAGTTCGAAAGAGAACCTTGTGCGGAGGTGTACTCTCTTTCTCAATTTTAGGGTTTTTAATGAGGCACCAGCACAAGGGCTAGGGGTACCTAAGCCCCCAGATTTCTGTAAATAGGCTCTCTACTTTTTAATAAAAGACCTATCTTATTTTCTTTATCTCTACTCCCTTAAAAAGTTTTCTGTCTGAAGACGCATTAATTTAAGCTCGACAAACCGCAAAAATCATTGTCTAACCTAGAAAAGGTCGGCAAGATAAAGCGATGAGGTCCAAATTAATGTAAGAAGTTATACAAACAGCTCGTATAAAGTGATCTCAATGATATCGGACAAAAAACAAGCAGTAAAAGCAACTTACTAAAGGCCGACTACTCGAGGTCAGACTTATAAAGGGAAATTTAGGGACTTAACAAACAAAAGGGAAAATAGTTACGAAATACCTAGCTTCATCTAAAAAAGCAAAAAGGTTCGAATCAAGCACTATTTATAAAAGTTACAAATGATAACCAATAATAAAGAGTTCAGAATGAATACCAACTATTACAAATTAAAGTGTTAAAGACCCACAAGTTGGGCATCTCAAAAAGATAACCTGAAGGAAAGTCAAAGGGGGTTGAGGTTCTTGCCCGTCACAGTGTCCTTGGCAGGGGGAGAAGGGGGAGAAGGGGAAGAACAGCAACTGAAACAACCTTGATGATCTCAGGAGATGAAGAAGAAGCCTCCACATTGGCAACCTCGGGCTGAGGCTCAGCTCGGACCTCGGAAGATGAAAGAGCCTGACCAGCCTTGGGGTCGCACAAAGGCACCTCCTTATTCTCATCCGGGGTCGGAATAATCTTCCCATCCATAACAACATTGTCAGTGCTGAACAAAGAAAAGTCAAGATCAGGGGCTCGGACCCAAACCTGGTCCTTCAAATTCTCAAACATCTCAGCCATACCCCCAACCACATGCTCTTGAAGTTTGGCATAGTCGCCCCAAGCTGCCTTTAGATCCTCCCGCATATTGATCAACTCCCCATAAATCCAAGAATAACTCTCCTCAGCCTTTTTCTTCATCTCCTCCACCAGTTGTGACACTGCCTCAGCCTTGGCCGCTCGGGAACGAGCCTTTTCCATGTTCAAATCCAACTTATCATTCTTCCCCACCAACTCAGCCTTCAACCCATTCAACCTCTCGACATCAGCTCGGGCAGAGTTCAAAAAGGCTTGAAAGGCATGAAGGGGAGACTTTTTCAACTCTTTGGCCAAAGCGGTATTCACCCCAGCCATGCGAATGCAGTTGCGGGTCATGTGCTGGAGGTGGTTCAGAATAGACACATCATCCATTAATATTTGGCTATTAGATAGGACGTGATGTTCGCTCCAAGAAAAGCCGTCAAAATCCTTGTCATTAATACATAACTCTCTAGTGGTCTTCTGCCTATTCGGGGTTGGCTCAGAAGGAGATGGGGATGACGGCACGCCCAAACTCTCTAACGGCGGATCAAGAGAGATTAAGCAGACATAGGAAGTCGGAATGACCTTCCTCTGGATAGCTAGACTAGAACTCGGTTTCTTCGGAGGAGGTCGGGAAGAAGAATCCCCTGTTCTTGGCTTTGGAGATTGCGAGCAGCAACCGACTTCTTCGTATTCCAAAGGAATCTCATCGAAGACTTTGAAGCCATGTCTGAAAAAGAGAACAAAGACATAAATTATGATCACAAAGATATAGCACCAACATAATCAGAAAGCTAAAGCTCGAAGAACTACCTAACTCGGACTGGAGAAGACTGGGGTCCCCTAAGAATCTCTTCGTGTCCAAGTGAGGAGCTCGACCCCAGCACTCTTCCAAAACACCGACAAAGGCTCGTTCGATCTCATATAGGATATATATGCTATACTTTGTAACTACGAGGTTCTCTTGCCAAAAAAGGGGAAAGGAAGGTTCATCACATTCGTGAATCTCTCGCTAATTAGTCGCTTTTCTCAAGTTCGGATATTTTGTGACCGCTCATTATTTTTGTCGTTAGTGCATCATCAATTCCTCGCAAGTTAGTGACGACTTAATGACAAAAAATATTTATCGCAAAAATTCATCGCTAATTTGTCAAATTCTTGTAGTGTCCACTGCCCGAACCTTAAAGTAATAGTTCTTAAAGTCATGAAAGGACTCATCAAAAATGGAAAAGACCTTCTTACCCTGAACATCATGGAAGGAGACCTAAGAAACCTTCCCCTTCTATGACCCGGGCTTGGTCAAAACAAACAAATAAAGAAAAAGGCTAACAGAAGGTCGGACGTCCAACTCCCAACAAAGAAGCTAAAATAATTTCAAAAAGGCCCAAGAAATAGGGTGAAGCTGGGAACGGGCTACGTTACAGGACTAGAGGATCTCTGTCTCAAAGTCGGTAAAGGGAAGAGCAATACCCAGTCTGGTGAAAAAACAATCATAATCATAGAAAAAATGATGCTCCAAGCTGTCCAAGGGAGGGAAACAAACCATCTCGTCAGGGTCAAGAATGACTAACTCATAATTCTTCTCATCTTTCCTATTAACACATATTCTATGATGCCTATGAAACTCGTCACAGTACTCCCTATCCACTACAGTTACATAAGAAAGGACTATAGTATCTACCCAGTTACGGAGGCCAAGAGGGACTTTAGTAGACATTTTCGTTAGAATAGAATGAGACATATAGCTACACTTACAAATACAAGAGCAAAATAAATTGTTACTACAAACAACCTGGAAAGGGGCAAAGAAGTCGGGTAAACCCGAAAAATTAAATACATCCTTTCTTTCAAAAAATATACATGCTCAATCAAAGGCGCCCCTCCCATGCAACATCATAGCATCACAATGACACCTTTAGGGGAAATACAAGTGCAAACAACCAAAGCAAGCCAACCACAACCCCTCAGGTTCACAGAAAGCTGAACTAAAGTAAAAGGGACCTTTTTCTTATGATAAGCAGTAACCAAGCGAAAATGGGAATTCCAAAAAACAGTAAGTTAAAGCTAGAAACCTTTCAAAAGACATAGTGAATCATCATCAAAAATAGAAATCAACAAAACCACTGCCAACATTCACCAAAAACATTCAAGGCAAACGGATAAACAAGCGAAAAAGCGCAAAAACCATTAAAACACTAACATGGATGGAAGATGAAAAAGAAGGGCGCGTCAAACAGCAGTAACGCAAGCGCTCCAAAAAGGAAGCCTCTGGGAAACCCAAGAAAGAGAAAATCTTGGAAGCAAGGGGGTCGAAAAACAGGCCCAATAACTGAGCTTTAAATTGTGTGTGAAGATCAAGGAAACCGTCGCGCTAATTCAGCTCCTCATTTAAAGTGGGGCAACGCTTAAATTTTCAAACCAGTAACCAAAGAACCGACTACCCGACCTCCGCAAAAAGAAACGTCTGACGTATCTGACAGAAGTCACGAAATGCTTGAGTATCGACGTATCCGACAGAAGTCACGAAATGTTTGAGCACGACTTACAAAAAAGATCAGGACTTAAGCAAGCCCCAAACATAAGGCCATACCTAATAAGAATAAAAGGACCAACCTTAGAAGGTGGCCTCCCATCCCCTACCCGACCTCTTTGAAGAGGTCGGACACCAACTAAGGAACCCAGCTCCCCTTATCCAACATGGCAAGGTCACCGCTTCTAGAAAGCAGTGAGTAAATCTCTATCTCTACCTAAAAGATAAACTCCAACAAACTCCCAAAATATAAGATAAGATGGAACCACAGCCACCAAGAAGGTCATTCAACTCTACCATAAATACACTGACACCCCCAAGTATAACTCACATTTTAATCTACTAAAAACTTGCTTAAAGACCTTGCTAACTTAAGCATCAAAGTCTCTTGCAGGTACTACCCACAACCTCCTCACGAGGAACTCGGACAGGCGGCACCTCGGCATCACAAGTCGGACACTGCCACTCAAAGGGACCTGGACCTCACGTTCAGGCCCAAATTAACATTTTAGGTAACTCTCGGAACATATTACAATTATTTCACGATGCACACTCACCCTCCACTATCTTTGTAAGTACTTCAAATTTTAATAACTGATATAAATCCAATCAGCTTTGGTTTTCTAAAATGCAAATGCTACTGCAGGATAAATCCTATCCGTCCTACTAAGTACTAACACCCTAATTATAATACATAATTAAAAATTATTATATATATAATAAAATAAATGAGAATTGAATTCATATTTCTTTCTTAGTTATAAATTTATAAAATTATTGAGATAAATAAATGTATTGATGTATTTACGATTAATTTTGTGCCTCTGGAGCTTGTATTTGTTCTCCTGATTATCTACCTTGTTCTTGTACTGCTGTTAGGTAGGACATTCCGTTAATTATTTAACTTTGACCTCACAGTGAGACTACATTAAAGTTAAATGAAATCTTTTTAGATTCAAATATGACACTTTAAACTTTAAGGACTAAAGCATGATTACACCCAAATGTATGAGACCAATTTAGTACTTTACCCAATAATTAAATATTAAATTTGGTTGAAAAAAATTAACTTTATTGCGGGTATGATCAAAGAGAGTCGGGATTTTAGAGTTGAGAAGTCTTTAACCTGTGGATAGGATAAAGTTGACTTTTTAAAAAAATTTTAATTTGCTTATAAAATTAAGGTAAGATCTAAATTTTGTTCTACCCTACTCATTTCACCCAGGTACAAGGACATGATTTGTGTGTGCTGTGTATCTATCTTTAGCAAGTTGCAATGGATGCTTGCCTCCGTTGCAACACGCCCAACCAACGATGCAACGCGTCTTGCTTCCGTCCCAACGCGTCCGACTTCTGTCACAACGCGCCTTGCTTCTGTTCCGACGCGTTGGTCTGCCAATCGACTCGGGGCGTCGACCGACGCGGATTACGGCAGTGGCCCAAGCCCGGGCGTCGATAGGTCCGCGAATACGTCATCGTTGCGATTGATGTATCAAAATTTATAATAAGTTTTTGCACTTGACGAGAAAGTCATTATTCTGCTCAGTATTTTACAACTTTTTTTCAGGAACAATGCGGCCATTATGAGTTGGTTTCTAATATGATATTACTCATCATGACGATGTACTGGCATTAAGATTTTCATGCTAAATAATCCCGTCCAAAAAGAAAACTCCATTGGCGTATAGATCATTTCAGATAGATCCACGCATACGCATAAACATCAAATGATCTCAAACATGCTTCTAGAAAACCATATCTGGCACACTCGACAGACTTTAAGCTTTACTCTTCCAAGGTATTAACTCTATATCAACATTCGAACTTTAATGTACAAGCAAGCGTACAAGGAAGTAGGAACTATCCCCCCTCCATTTCCAAAACGGCAAGACAAGTGTGTCACGTGTGCAATCATTCTTGAAACCAATATGAGGTTTATATGCATGTAATTAATTTACATACATGCATATACACATACACATACATATATAATTTAATTGGTTTAATCCAATCTTTAATATTAAATCACTTTATTTCTTTTATATTAAAGTTGACAACAAATAATAATTTATTCTTTAATCCTTCCTTAGCTTAAATTAAATATCATGTGAGAGGTGTAGATATGCATTTAGGTAAATGATGGGTCATGGGTGGTCCTCTGTTCATCACAAAAAGATAAAGTTCAACCCAAAAGAAGAGTTGAACTAAGCGCTGTTTGGTTACTATATAAGTATGTATGTTAGTTCATGAGAGAGATATACATGACTCGATGTTTACCGTTTATTTAATAAATTAATGATATAATTATTTACGTGTCTTTTTTTATCAGATTAAATATTTAAAAAATATAATTTTATAATAGTATAAAAATTTTTATAACTAAAAAATTTAGGGTTCGATCATCGTTAAACTCTGAAAAAAAAAAAGAATTTTAGCATTAAACAAAAAAAATTATGCAAAAATTTAAACAAATCTAAAAGAGTTTCTTATAAGAAGAGCTTGTTAGAAATATAACTATTTATTTATTTTTTTATCAACTTAATTATTTTGAAAGAATATCTAACTAAGACACATATATTAGACATAAGACTTAGATTGTTAGATTCTTATTACAATTTTGTCCATTCAAAATAGTTAAAATTTAACTTTTTAATCCCATTATTTTCATTACCACTATGATTATATCTCTATATTAGTATTTTATAAAGTAAATTCTATACACTGAATTTTAGTTTTAAATTTTAAGTCTGTAAAAACTAAAATTAAAAAAAATTTAATAAAAAATAATTAATATTAATTATTTTTTATTTTTTCTAAAATTATTGATACTCCATATGGATATGACAAATAAGAATGGAGAGTAATTTTAAAAAGATAAAAAAAATATAATTGAAAAAACAACATTATTTATTTATGAGTGATATTTTTTAAAATAATTTCTTATACTTATTCCGAAATAAATAAGTCACCGTCCCAACAGCATTACACGTCAGGCACTCTCACTGGCCATGCTCTGCAATCCAACGAACTCGTTTATTGAGCAATAAATTTTCAACTGTATCATAAGAGCAAAAACCACCTCAACTGAAAATAATTTAAAGAAAAATAAAAGAAGCATTAAAGAAAAACACTATAGCCAACAATTCCTTATTTATTATTATTTATTGTTTCTAGACTGCTACCGACTTTGATTTAAACCAATCCAATTTTTCTACCAAACAATAATCCAATTTAAACGGTATATTTATTAAGTCTGCTATTTTTGTTTGCCACATTTATTTCACGCTATCAATTGTTTAGAAATTGTTTATATCTTTTTAATATTATATTAACATAATTATTTTACTCTTGAAAGTTGAAACATGAGGTAATTATTATCTCGAAAAACTGTTGCAAGATCGTAATTCATAAGATCGTTTGACGAAATATATATGTAACTCATAAATTAAAAAATATAAACATATATAAAAATTTTAAGATGAATTCGTATATTTATATGTCTATTTAATATCGATTATCTTATTTTAGTTATAAAAAATATTAGGTAAATAATGACTATTTTAAACAATATAAATAACCATTAATTAAATAAAAATACACTACATTCTAATTTAATGTTATTAATTAAATTTATTTTTTTAATTCTATTAATTTATATTGTTTACACATTATTCAAAAAAATTATTGATTATCTTTAGTTATTTGTGCAAGACATTAACATAAATAAATAACTACCGCAATACATAAAAGAATAACCCTATTTGTTTTCCATTCACTAATTCAATAATTGCAGAAAAAGATAGAAAATGGAAACTAACATTTAAAATATAACAAAACAAATTCAACCATAATAATTCTTTCAATCTCTTTTAAAAAAGAAAAATTCAAATATTAGAATATTTTCCTATCCTAGTTCCTATGCTTCTATTTGTCCATTTGATTCAAGTTTTTCCTTCTCTTCCTAATAATAAACTGCTAATATTTTTGTTCTATCAAACTAGTTTAACTCTAAATCAATCAATTAATGGATTAAAACAAAAAAAAAAAGAGTAGAGCAAAACAGAGCATAAGTGTTGAGAGGACTGAAAAACTAAGGAGGAAAAAAATGAAAAAGTAAAGGCAATAATCAATACTGATAAGAAAAAAGAGGGAAAAGACTGAGCGGCAGAGTGATGACAGTAGAAGAATAGAAAAGAGAGCTTAAGTGAGAGACAAACACAACATAATAATTTCAAAAATAGAAAATATAGAGACAGTGAAAATGGAGCAAGACTAGGGTTTTGAGCGTCTTCATCACCACAATTTGGGCATGGCTCGTCGGTAGAAGCGTGATTCCATCATTTTAAGAGGTTTTCCAGCGATTCTGCATGAACGTCATTTTTCTTACTCGAAGAACATAAACAAGTCGGAATGAGGAGTAGAATCTAAAAATCGTGTGATTTTACGAGTTGACTCGCAATTTTAACTACCTTATGAACAATGTGCGTCTTAACAATGTGTGCTTGTATTAACAGTAGAAATTAAATCATTATACAAGAAAGATTATTATGCAAAGATTCTACTCCCTAAATTATAACGTATCAGATTAATTTTAAAAATTATTAATATCGAATACATCATTGAAAGTTCAACTTAACATTGTTGACAAATTATGTATTTAAATAAAGTGGATTTTAAAATTATCTATATGCAAGAATTGAAAAATAATTACATATTCATTCTATATCAATTAGCAAATCTAGATAAATTTTTGTAGGGTGTAAGGTTTTTCAAATTTAATCAATTTATAAAGAATCTTGCTAGGGAACTAATGGAGTGTTTGTACAATGTGTACAATGGACTATTTATTTGGCCCAATATGAGTTAACAAATGAACATCCAGGGTAAAATATTACTAATCTCTCAAACACAATACACTCATACTATCCAGAATAACCATTCGAGTACCAAAAATAATAAACATATGATATCCTATTGAATTGAACATACCTAAACCCCATTGTACACATTGTACAGATACTTCATTGACTCCCTATATTTTCTCATTTATAAATGAATTATTATGAAGCATTGTGGTTTACGTGAAAAATTTGATAAGATAAAATCACTACCCAAAATTACAATTTATGAACAAATCAATGGGCCAAATCTGCTACTACCAATCACTTTTTAGTGTTTTACGTGTTAGATGCTATAAAACTGTAATTGTTAGCTACTAATTATTCATTTTGATTGTTTTCAAAATTTGATTTTAGAAAGTTTTCAGAGAGAATCACGAGGATCACACATAGGTGTGGCATTGGAAGAAAACGATATTGTCTACTAATTAGATGGTGTTGTCCACATTGCTGGAAATTCAATAAAAAAGTTAGTGTAAAAATTTTTTCTTAGTTAATTCAGAGAAAATTAATGATATATTATTGATTAAAAAAGTAGATTTGGAGTGATAGTCATAAGATTGATGATAGTGTGTTATTATTCGTTAAACATGCTAGTTTTATTATCTATTAATCTTGATTCATATAATTTGAAGCAAAATAGTGACGTTAATGATATTGTGTTTAGATATTTTAGTGAAGAATAGAAGACATTCACCAACTTCAATTTATAAAAATCAAAATTTTTTAGTTGATTATTGTTGTTAGAATTTTCATTAACATTTGATTAGGGTCAACTTTTTATTTGTTGATGCAGCGAACTAAGTGATATATCTACATGATCGGGTCATCCCATATTTGGAGGCTTTTGGGTTATATCACCTGACAAGACTGAACAACCATTGATTCAGGTTAGATGAGTCTTTGGTCAGTGTATTCACTAAGAGGAAGCATCCTGAAATGCACACGAGTTGCCGTACCAGTTGGGGTTGCTTATTGATGGCGAGGCAGTTAGTAGGTGCCTTACTGATTTTTTCACAATTCATTTCTGACGGGAAGCTAGCGTGAAAATGGTTTGAAGAGCTACTTGGTGAGCTTCTGTCGACGACTAAACCAATAAGGTCAAATAGATGACAGTTCACTTCACATAATTCCATGAGAAGCTCAAGGTGCTCCCAGCCAATGCGAGTAAAGAGCAGTGCGTATACACGCTCAGGTCTACATTATGATATTGCTCTCTACTCAGTTGTTGCGTGACAAGAATGAGAATTGGGTTCACCTTCGATGGTTGTCATTTGTGGTAAAGCTAGAGAAACTAAGTCAGTATAGTTGGGGTTCGATCACTTTCGAATAGTTGTACAAATACATGTTTTGGGTGGCCAACAGAAATGTAACCAACCTGGCCGGACCGCTGCAACTACTACAATCATAGATATTTTAGCAGTTTCCCACACTGAGGTCGTATGGCTTCAACACATTTTTTTCTCCGTTGACATCCAAGTATGATTGAGTGTTTTATGTTGGCGATATTTAAATAAATGCCTTTGTGTTTCTATACATTGAACTAATAATAAAATTGGAGATGGACGGGATATCTACCTACTTATACGAGAAGGAGCCGAAGGTTATTCGAATGAAAGTTGAGTTGGATAGGTTACAGGCTCAAGATGTAAGTAGTTTCAGGTTTTAAATCATATTACATTTTATATTATGGTTTCTTTTTATGTTGTCATCTAAAAATGGTTTATTCTTTTTCAATTTGTGTAGAAGCCATATTCTTCAGGGGAGCTTATAGGGATAATTCACCCGAGAAAACTTGTTAAGGAGGGTTCGAGGTTAAGAAGGCAATGACAAGCTTGATCTATTTTGTTGTGATTGAGTGGCATAAGGTGAATCAGGTCATACCCTTTCTTTGCTGAAGTGAAATCCGAATCAACCGATTGCAGCATTTTTCAAATTCTTTGCACTTTATGGTGCTTGAGGTGGTGTGATAACAAGATTTTTATATTCAACTCTAGGACGGATGCTATAACTCTTGACACTAAATACATTTTCTTTTTTATTCTGGAATAATTGGCCAATTTGCAATTTCATTGGAACATTTGTATTGTACAATCCCTGACCCCAAAAAGTATATTCAAAGTCCTGTTGTTGCGCTATCGCCTCCAAGTTTAGGATGGAAAAGTGTGGCGGGTACTGCTATGTGCCGAAACTTGATGGACCCTGCTGTGTGGCTGGATTGCTTCTGTATCTTATCACTGTCCCCACCTTATCTTGGCAGGCTCCTCTCAGTTGAATCATCTTCTCGTATTGCATTATCAATTCAATCTAGTCCTCCGTCTTTCGCACCATTAGAAATCATGAAGAGAACCAACCATTGCAACCATAAGCTCGCTAAACAAACGATTATTTCCCATGACACAAGCATCCCCATCGTTGTGGTTTAAATCAACCGTAAAAGATGGAGATTCCACCAACACTGGCACCAGTATGACTACAGGCATTGAACTTGAAGCCCCCAATCCAACATATTATGGATTCAGAGCTGATCCTGCAAAACTGGTGATAACATCTTCAAGCTTTGCATAAAACTCATGGTTTCTCACTTCTAGAAAGTTTCTCCAACAATGAAAAGAATTTACAAATCTTTATTGAATCCTATCAAAAAGTATCATACTTTAAAGCAGCCAATACCACGACAATCATAATCTTGTAGAATAATTTCTTCACATGCTTGGTTCTACACACCTCAAATATCTGTAATATACTGATTTGAATATCTACCAAAGTATTTGTTGAATGGATAAAAATACTCAAACGTTCCTTGTTAGTAAATTTTATGCTCTCTCTTTTGCTTTTCTGAATCTTTTTCCTATGGTATACATGAGCTACGAAATTATCCTCACTCGACATTGTCTTTGATCACTCTACATCACAATCACGTTCAACTAGTATTTATAGACAAAATTTCATTTATAAATCTCTATACCCTCTCAAGGATTACCAAATTCATGTAAACTACTGTTACGTGTTGCGTTTTATGTATTTACGCTTTTTCCTTCATAAATTACTACTACTTATAGTGATTTCTGTTACTTTTTCATTTTTACATAAAGTGGGACATGTCATATAGGTTTATTTGTAAATTCATAAAACTCTATATCCTATAGCAACTTATCTAAATTTGATACAAAACTGAGATATAACTATTTTTCAATTGTTGCATTTAGATAATTTTAAAATCTGCTCTATTTAAATATATATTTTGCCCTAATATTGCATTAGTACCTACAAAATTTAATATAAAAAATTGTACTTCAAAGTTAAAATGTGACATCACATTACTTTCTCACTAAATGTGAACGATTATAAAAATATATAATGTCAAGTTAAATGTGATGTCCAACTTGTTTTATAAACTAAACTAGGACTATGTATTTTTGAGATACAAAATACATGCTTGTTTATTTATTTATTTATTTATTTTTTGAATACTATGGTTTAATTTCTTAATTTACCCATGCAATGCAATAACGGGTAGAATTGTTCATGAATTAGAAAAAATGTCAATATGCATTTCGCTTTATAATTTATTTGAGAACCGGAGGAGTATAATATAATTTTTGCGCTGGCTCTTGCATTTAAATGTAAATTAATCATCTAGGTGGTTCACATGGATCAAAGATGTATAAGACGAATCAATCTCCTTTCATTTCTATTTCAAGAATAACAATGTTTCATAAACACTATAAATTAATCACTATATATTTATATAAATTTATACATATTATTTTATATATTTTAATAAAATATCAATTATATTAAAAAAATCAAAATGTTTACAGTAAAATAATTAATCATTTTACAAAATAATCAAACATTTTATAAGTATAAAAATGAGTCACATTTTATTTTAATAATTTTATTCATATTTTAATTATAAATGTAAATATAATTTTGAGCCCAAGTACCAAAAACTTGTTGTATGATCTTTTTTTTTTTTTTTTTTTTTTTTTTTTTTTTTTTTTTTTTACCAGAGTAAAACCTATAATCTAATTTTTCTTCCGGTTATCCGCCAGCTGTCTAACACACTGAGTCTCTGACTAATTCGAACTTGACTTGTGTAGTTGTGTGGCCCATATATATGGTTGTACTTATATCCTAACGGGGATACCCTAAAATCCTAAATCATAATGTCTAAGTCTAACTACTCGTACCCTAATAAACTCTATGCCACACGTTTCCTTAGCATCTAGCACTATTAATACCTTAGCTAGAGAGGAATTCTGGTTTAAATTTAGAAAGTTGAAGTTTACAATATACAACCTTTTTTGTTAATGAAAATTTAGAATAGTGATAAATTAAATTTTATGTATAAGTTAATGAAATTAGTTTTATGTTTATGAAAGATAATTTAAACTTTGTGTAAAAAAATCTGAATATTAATTTTATTCATTGGTTAATATCTTAACATTTCAAACTTTAGTTTCATGGATAAAATTAATAGTTTATTCATTTTTAGTAAGTATAAAATTAATTTTATTCATTTATCAATAAATTTATGGACGTTTTGAGTTTTTCACGAACAAAAATAATAGTTTATTCATGAACAAAAAGTTTTCTATAGTAATTCTGGCCCAAATTTTTGTTAGGATCTACACATCATTAGCATACAAATATCACTTAAAATCAAAAGGGGCAAAATAATTTAATCAAATTTAGGATAAATCATACTAACTTATTGTCAATTCTTTAATAGATTATATGTAATTTTTAATTTAGTTTCCTCTAAAATTTTTATTGTGAAATAATTTTTAGGTCCTTCTTAAAATTTAACCTAATTCCACCCCTACTTTATCTCTATGCCGTACATAATCGTAGCACCATCAAATTTATTGTAACTTAATATTGCGCGAGCTACCGATTACGCGCATTTATGAATGACAATGGCATCTAAGCTAGTTAATGGGACATAGTAAGGGCAATGCCATTGATTCAAAACTATATATCAACCCCTATATCTCCCTTGAAATAATCAAACACCAAAACGTAGCAAACACCAAAAAAAGATAATAATGTCTCTAGTGACCGAAGAGATCAAGGCCAAATCAGAGGTGTACCGAGGAGATGAATTGTGCCAAGAGAAAACACAGCTTCTCCTGAAGGAAGTAGGGTTACCCAATGGGTTACTTCCATTGAAGGACATGGAGGAGTGTGGGTACGAAAAGGAGAGTGGGTTCGTGTGGCTGAAGCAGAAAAAGAGCTCAACACACAAGTTCGAGAAGATTGGGAAGCTTGTGAGTTATGCCCCTGAGGTCACTGCGTTTGTTGAGGTTGGGAAGATCAAGAAGCTCACTGGTGTTAAGACCAAGGAGCTTCTTCTTTGGCTCACACTCACTGATATCTATGTCGATAACCCGCCCACCGGAAAGATCACTTTTCAGATCTCGTCAGGGCTATCCCGGTCATTTCCGACTTCCGCCTTCGAAGTCGAAGTGAAAGTTAAGGAGGAGAAGGAGGAGAAGGGGAGTGAAGTTAAAGAAGGAGCTGCCGCTGCTGCTGCTGCAACTGCTGTTCAAGTCAAAGAGGTTTGATTTGTTGATTTAGAATGATGGTGCTCATTAAGTGCTAGTTATGATTATTAGATACGGTGTTGGATTCAATAAGTTGTTGGTTAACTTCTTACTATCTTTGTTTTAGTAATTTAAAGTTCTTTCTAGATCTTGATTAGTTAGTTATAAGCTGTGTGAGAATCCCATGTGCCTTGTAATGCAGCTATATTTATATATTTAAGGAATCATATGATTGATGGTTCTCATGCTCTGGAATAAAAGAAATCTAATTTACTATCTAATATTGCTATTGATTGGAAACTAAAAAGTAAAAGTAAAGTTCATTGATAAATTTGATATGTAATTTTCTATTAAAAAAATTCTAAAAAATTTAAATTATCCTCTATTATTAAATAAACAGTTTGAACTTTTTATTTATATTTAAATATTTACTCACTTAAAAATTAGAAAAAAAAACTATAATTTATGACTTTCAGTCATTATCTTAAACATTATTTACAAATTTCACTTTATTTTTTCTTCAGGCAAACAGAGTCATACTTAAATATTCTAGGGATTGATTTTAAATTTAACCTTTAATGATTAAGCAGGTTCTATAAGTATTCTTTTTTATAAACATATTAATTTTTAATATAACAAAAGAGTGAACTTTTATTTTTGAAATATGTAGCAATACATAATTTTAATAAGACTGTTTATTAAAAGTATTTTGATTACTTGGAGCTTATAACCATTTTTAAAAATCTAAAAATTTTAAGTTGTAAAAATAAATATATAACATATAAAAATAATTTTTTTTACATAAAGATATCGAAGTATATATATTAAATAATATAAAAATATTAAATATTTAATAATCTTTTATTATTCATATTAGTATATCATCTATATTTAAAATTTAATATTAAATGTTAAATACATATAATAATTGATACGAAACGTAATCTAGAGTAAGATGAAAAATTAAAGAAAGGGACTCATTTATCTCAATTTGATTTCTTGATGCAACAGTTAAAAAAATCACTATGCCTGTCCTGTTTACATCTAAGTTTCTCAAAGAAATTTTCATTCATCAAAATTAAGGAAAAAAAAAAGTAACTACCAGGTTTCAGAGAATTTTTATACCTCTTAAGTTTAAAATCCTAACTCATAAGTTCACTAAAATAAAAATGGGTCAAATCATAACTGGGCCTAAAACAAACAAAATAAACTAAAATAAAATAAACATAAAATAAATACTAACAAAGTAATGCATAATTAATTCATCTTGACTAACGAGAGTTTTCAACTCATTTTGTAAATAGTATGACGTTTGACTTTTCATAATCGTTAATCATTGTCTTGTCCAATTCTTGATGCATCTCCTGAACAAATGATTTAGTCATGTTTACAAAATTTTCTTTTATTCTCTTAGTTGTTGCTCTTGTAATTGGACCAATTGGCATATGACAGTTCTCAATTTATCCCACAAAACTCGTATCATTCCCTCTCTCCTGAAAAAGATTCGTCCTCGAATCTGCATCCAAATTAAAAGGAAATAGGTCAAAGATATTAAAAGTAGCTAACACATTATACTCACCTGGAAGGTCAATCTTGTAAGCATTATTATTGATCCTTTCGAGCACCTAAAATGGACCATCACCCTTAGGGTCTAACTTGGATTTTCTTTGAGTAGAAAACCTCTCATTTCTCAAATGAACTCATACCCAGTCACCAGGGTCAAAGACAAGTTGTCGTCAATCTTTGTTCACCCTTTAAGCTGTCGACCTGTTTTTCTTTTCAAGCAACTCACATACTTTCAAGTGCATTGCTTTAACCTTTTCACCTTTGCTATTTGCATCCAAACTAACAAGATCACTCAAACACAAAGGTAATAAGTCCAAGATAGGTACGAGATTAAAACCATACACAAGTTCAAAAAGAGAAAAACCTGTAGAAGAATGAATGGTTCTATTATAAGCAAACTAATAAAAGCTAAACAATCTTCCCAAGTTTTCAAATTCTTAACAACAACAATACATAATAAGGTCCCTAATATTCTATGTACTAGTTCAGTTTGACCATCAGTCTGAGAATGACAAGTAGTAGAGTATAATAATTTTGTGCATAATTTACTCCATAAAACTTCCAAAAATGATTCAAAAGTTTTACGTCACGATAAAAAACAATAGTTTGGGGAACACCATGAAAGTGCACAACCTTTTTAAAAAACAGATCAGCAATATTTGTTGCCTCATCAGTTTTATGGCATGCAATGAAATGAGCCATTTTACTAAACTTGTCAACCACAACAAAAATGCTATCTCTATATTTCTTAGTTCGAGGCAAACCAAGCACAAAATCCATAAAAATATCAACCCACGGATGCACAGAAACAGGTAAGGGGGTGTTCTGAGGGTTACCTGAAACTATAGGTCGATCTCAGATGAGATCTTCTATGCTGGTCGGAGATGATGCGTCCGACTTGTTGGATCCGGTAGTGGTGCTGATCCTTCGTCTTCGGAGGGTGGGGGGTACCTGCAAGGGACTCCGATGCTTAAGTTAGCAAGGGTATTAAGCAGGTATTGAGTAGAATCAAAATATGAGTTATACCTGGGTGCTCCAGTGTATTTATAACGGTGTAGAGAGACCTTTCTTAGATAAGATAAGTTAGTTATCTTATCTTATCTTTTATCTTCGAGCGAGGTCATCTTATCTTTAAGGGAACCGCCTTTATCTCTATAGGCTTGGGCTGCCCTTGGATTTGAGTCGTGTTCCTCTGTTTGGGCCCTTTATTTGGGCTTTCCTGTGACTTGGCCGAGCTCTTTGAGAAGAGGTCGAGTCGTCCTGACCTGAAGACGTCGAACGCTTTGTCTGTAAAACATCCCGGGTCGGACAGCTTGACCCAGGGTATGAGCAGTGCCCCTGCTCGAGCTTGGTCTTTATTTGGAGGTCGAGTCTTAGTTTTAGGACTTCGAACCTTCTCGGGTGAAGCCAAACTCGAGCATTTTGTCGATTTTGTTTTTGTAGAGCTCCTTTTTGAATGCAGAACGTTTTGCTTCCTCTGAAAGCGCGCGCTTTTGGATTAGCGTCCTGGCCTTGGGAATGCGCGAGGGTTTTTAATGCCCTCATTAATTGGTTTTTAATGCCCCGTTTCTCTTGCTTTTATTTTGAACTTTACACACAGAAACGGTTTTTTCTCTTCTCTGTAACTTCCCCTTTTCTTTCTCACTTTTCTATTTTTGCCTGTTGTTCCACCCTTTCGCGTTTCTTTTTGCGACGTCACTTGGTGATCGTAGGTGCTCTCTTTGCTTTCGACGACAGCTTCATCTTCAATCTTCCCTCCGTACGCTTCTCCTTTTTTTAGGTTGGTTCATCTTCTCTTTTGCTTGCATTGCTTTATTTTCCTAGTACAGTAGGATTTTTACTTGAGTAAATTTTTGGAAAGTTTGAACCTTTTCGCTTTTCTATACTTTTTTTGTCACTGCGATTTCTGGCTGTTTCTTCTCTGGTGTTCCCTTGTCACTTGAAGGTTTTGCATGTTGTTGCCTGTTTCTGTGTAAAACAGTTTATTTTGATTTTTGAAGAAAGATTGAGTCTTTGACAATTTTTTGCTTTGGCATGTTCTTGCTGTCTTGGTAGTTCCCTTTGCTGATGGACTGAAATGACTTTATTTGGTTTATGGCCTTCCGGAGCATCATTTTTTGTTGAAACAGAGGCTTTATCTTTCTGTAGGCTTGTAGATTTTTCTGAGTCTTTAATCTGCCTCCCTAGGATCCCTCTAGACCCTTTTTTGAGTGGGTCCTGGGGTTTCCTTTGTTGTTCTGGCTCGCTTTCTGACACCTATGTACTTTAGTTTTAAGTTGCCTCCATTTATGCTCGAGTTGTTTGATTAGTGTACCGAGATGTTTTTCGAGTAATCCAATCTTCTTTTCTTCTTGTAGGACTAGTTGACCTCATGTCTTCTCGCAAAAATATTGTTGAGACATCTTCCCAAGTTCCCGAAGGTATAGCTGATTGGGTAGATTCTATGGTCCTTCTGTGTGTCTCGTTGGTTGATTCAAAGTTCTGTCAACAACTTAGGCAATTTCATAGGATTTGTGGCAACGATAGTGATGAGAAGAATTATGATCTCGTGTCTCCAACTTCTGAGGAAAGGGTCTATTTTTCTACCCGAGTTGCTGGAGAGCGTCCTTTTTTCTATGCCTACGACTTCTTTTTTAGTCAAATGAATATTACTCTTCCTTTTACCTCCTTTGAGACCGACCTGTTATGGTCCTGTAATGTAGCTCCATCCCAACTTCACTCCAATTCCTGGGATTTTATAAAAATCTTTCAGCTGTTGTGTCATGAGTTTGGTATCCCTGCTTCACAATCTCTCTTCTTTTATCTTTTCGTCTTGACAAAGCCTGGTGTAGTGAAAAAAAAGGCTGCTTGGGTTTCTTTCCGAGCTTCCCAGGGGAAAAAGGTTTTCTCCATATTTGATGAATCTTTTTGCGATTTCAAAAATTACTTTTTTAGGGTCCGAGCTGTTGAAGGAGCTTGGCCCTTTTTCCTGGATGAATGATGAACCCATCTTTCCTTTAGAGTGGCAAAAGAATGTAGTGGTATCACGATAATCATGGGAGATGTTAGATGAGGCCGAACGAGCTTTTGTGACTGTGCTAGAAGAAAACTGGGGGCAGCCTCCTCATCTTGACACAAAGAAATTTTTAGCTAACCCCTCTCTCCTCCGAGCTGAGCTGGGTAGTGGTCCATACTTTCATTTAGTTTTGCTTATCGCTTTGTCGAGTTTGTCTCTTATGGGATCTTTTTCTAACTCGTAGCTTGGTTTTTTGTTTGTAGAGATGATTAAAAATAATGAATCCATGAAGGCCTTTAAAAGGGCAAGGAAGGCTACTGCAGCTCAGAATGCCTCAGCCAAGGCGGCCGGGGAGGGATCTTCTCAAGTTTCGTCTAAGCCTTTGGTTACAAGTTCTCTTGGGCCGAGGAAGGTTATCCCCACTCCTCGAGTTCGTTTGGTTGATCCTTCACAAGCTTCTGCTGGTACCTCCTCTCCTTTCGCCGTTCCTCCTCCAAAAAGACCTCGGACTGTCGAGCCTTTTAATCTGGGTGCTCCCGACTTTGATGCTGTCGGGTTTATGGATAAATAGATTGCTCCCTATGGTGTCATGCCTACTGACGATGTATCCATTCTTCGTCATTTAGACTTTATTACTCGGAGTGGTATTACACTGGCACACATGGGAGCGGCTTTATACCGGACTGCTCAAGATCTTCCTATCCATGCTACCAAGGCCTTTATGGAGGAGGCAAAATCAGAGTTTGACCGAATTAAGGGTTTGAAGGAGGAGCTCAAGGTGAAAGTGGCTGAGCTGGAAAAGAAGTTGAAGGGGAAAAAGGCTCGGGCTATTAGTCTGGTGGCTGCTGTGCAACTGGCTGAGGATACGGCGTTAAAACATAAGGATAGCTATGTTACCACCTATAGAGAGATGATGGAGCTCAGGGGTAGCTTGGAATCTGTCCGGGCCGATTATACCAAACTTCAAAGTCATCTTGTAGGCAGTGTTACTGTTGCTTATGAGAATCTGAAGGAGCAAGTTCGAGTTTTCACGCCAGATCTCGACCTTTCCCTTTTTAGCCTGGACAACATTGTTAGGGATGGTAAGATTGTTCCTGACGATCTGATGATGATGATGATGATCGTCCTTCACTGCCTGCTACTAAGACCTCTGTTGCGCCGACCTCTCTGACTTCCACTGCTGAGATCAATCGCCCAGAGGGGGAATCAGATTGCCAAATCTTAAACCGGGATGATGGGACGGTGGATGCAGTGCCTCTTCAGATTCGTCCTCCTTCACCCCGAGTTGATACTGCTGAGAAGCCTTCAGATGTTTGATTGAATTTTCTTCTTTCTCGTTGTAGATAGCCCGGCTTGTGGGCTTTTAAAACTCTTTATTTTGTAAATGATATTTTGATGATTGTTGATACCCTTGTAGTTGCTTTGTTTAGCAACTTTATTAAAAAAAGGAGTAGTTTCTGAACTTTTGGGGTTACTTTTGGTGGCCTCTGAAGTTTGCCTTTTATCTTAACTAGCAGTTTTTATGTTAGGCCTGCTTGCACTCGGCTTAGTACCTTTTCTAGGTCTTGGGAGTGTTTTAGAACTTTTCCTTTGACTGATCTTTCTGGATTGGCTTGCTTTCTTTGATGCTATTTTTAGCAATTTGCTTTGTCCTTTGGTTCGCTGTGGTTGCTGATTTTGTTACGTTGATTTTGTCCAAAGAGTTGCTAGTGACCCTCTTTTAGCGGTTACTTTTGTAGAGTTATGTTTCGGGCTGGCTTCGTCTCGTCGGGCCACGTCGAGTTACTTTGTAATCTTCTTTCTTAGACCTTTGTTCAGGTCTCTTTCAGGGATTACCTTTGTAGCTTTATGTTTTGGGCCGACTTTGTCATGTCGGGCCCTGTCGAGTTACTTTGTAATCCTCTTTCTTGGACCTTTGTTTAGGTCTCTTTCAGGGATTATCTTTGTAACCTTATATTTTGGGCCGACTTTGTCATGTCGGGCCCTGTCGAGTTACTTGGCAATCCTCTTTCTTGGACCATGTTCAGGTCTCTTTTCAGGGATTATCTTTGTAACTTTATATTTTGGGCCGACTTTGTCATGTCGGGCCCTATCGAGTTACTTGGTAATCCTCTTTCTTGGACTTTGTTCAGGTTTCTTTCAGGGATTACCTTTGTAACTTTATATTTTGGGCCGACTTTGTCATGTCGGGCCCTGTCGAGTTACTTGGTAATCCTCTTTCTTGGACTTTGTTCAGGTCTCTTTCAGGGATTACCTTTTTAACTTTATATTTTGGGCCGACTTTGTCATGTCGGGCCCTGTCGAGTTACTTGGTAATCCTCTTTCTTGGACCTTGTTCATGTCTCTTTCAGGGATTACCTTTGTAACCTGTTTGTGGGAGTCCGACTTCATCATGTCGGACTCTTCTAAGTTATAGTAATCCTCTTTTATAGGGCTGGCCAGACCTCTTTCCAAGGCTTTACTTATAACTTTGGTTATGGTGGCTGGTCCGACTACTTTATGCCGGCCAGTCTTTAAGTTATTTTATAGCAATCCATTTTATTAGGACCTCGTCAGGTCCTTTCAATGGATCACTTTCTATAACTTCTTGCATTATTCTGTTTTCATCTTTGCCAATTTTGTAGAGTTTGGATTTTAACCCTTGTTTGGTCGACCATTCAAGGATGGATGACTCCCATAATTAACTACCTCAAAACTGAAGCACTCCCCACAGAGGAAAAAGAGGCAAAAAGGTTGAAACGGGAGGCAGAATATTACACTATCATAAATAATACTCTATAGAAAAGAGGGATTTCAATACCACTGCTAAAATGCATACCGACTTCCAACACAAAGGAAGTCCTAGAAGAAGTACACAGTGGCATTTGTGTCTGTGGTGTTCATGTGCAAGGGATATGCTTGGATGAATAAGCTTTTAGGGGTGCCTCATCACTTGGTAACTTGGATTAACTGATCCGGGATTATCAGCTGAAAGTCCACTATCAAGAGTGACCTTTGCTACTGAACACTTAGTAACCCAAAGAGGTGCTGGACACCAAGGTCTCAAGAAAGAAAAATAACAAACCATGTGCCTGTGGTGTGTATGTATGAGGGAAAGAGACTTGGGGGAGTAAGTCCGTAGGGGTGTCTTAACACCTAGCACCTTGAGCCAACTAGTTCGGGAGTGTTGACTGAAAGCTTATCATAAAGAGTCGCCCTCTTACAGAGCACTTAGCCAAAAGAAGAATGTAATAAACCTTGGAAAAGAAGGAAGGATCAACAATTAAGAAGTCTCAAAGGATGTAATCAAGAGAGTGACCAAGGACTTGATAAAGGCCTGAAACCTAGTAAAGGAAAGAACCTAAGTTGCTATGCATGAAACCCCATAAACCAGGAATTCTACTTCTATATTATCTTCTTGCTCTTTCATTCATTCTTCCTATGTTTCAGTACTTGCTTAGGGACAAGCAAGCTTTAAGTTTGGTGTTGTGATACCAAGGCATCTAGGCCAGTTTCACTGACCTTTTCTTTACTGTTTTAAGGTAGTTTCATGCATTTTCTTAGTGAATAAGGCAAGTTTTGGATGAAAATACACTTACACCTTGATTCAAGCAACTATTGTGAATTTCACATGATTTCATGAGGATTTTGCTAGAATTGAATGATAAATTGATGATACATAATCTCATGACTTTGGCTAGAGACCACACAAGGTCGGCAAAGATAAAGCGACGAGGTTCAAATTAATGTGAGAAGTTATAAAGTAACTCTGAAAAGGCTCAAAAGGCCAAATAAAAAGAGATTACAAAAATAACTTAAAAGGCCGACCAACAACAAGGTCGGACCCAACAAAGGGAAAGTTATAAAGTAACTCTGAAATGGCTCAAAAAAGCCAAATAAAAAGAGATTACAAAAATAACTTAAAAAGGCCGACCAACGACAAAGTCGGACCCAACAAAAAGGAGGTACTCGAGCGCCCGAGGTCCGAGAAAAAGCTCGGATCCAAGAAAGAAGCCTTAAAACGGCGAGAACCAAGATTTCGAAAAACGCTTACTAAAAAGTTGCTTTACAAAAAACAACTGAAAGGTACAAGCGAAAGAACGAAATCAAAGGAAGTCTCGAAAACGCTTACTAAAAAGTTGCTTTACAAAAAGCAGCTAAAAAGTACAAGCGAAAGAACGAAAGCAAAGGAAGTTTCGAAACGCTAGCTAAAAAGTTGTTATCCAAAAACAAACTAAAAAGCACAAAAGCGGAAACAAAAAGTCAAAACGCGAACAAAACACCGCATAATAAAGTTACTACAAGTAGCTAAATAAGCAAAAGGTGTCCAAAGCGTTCACAGAAACCATCCAAAAAGCCCACAGGCCGGGCAAAACACCAAAAAGATTACAGAGGATCAAGGTCCTTTCCAGACTCCACATCAACAGAAGGCTGCGGAGGAAACATAGATATCGGGACTGCATCAACAGCAACGTCATCCCGGTTTGAAACCTCCACGCCGGAACCATCCCCGACCAAAGGTGAAGTCGGGTTCTCAACCGGAACTTTGGGGTCGGACATCGGAACCTCATCCTCGGTAGGAGCAGGAACAATCTTTCCCTCCACAACAACGTTGTCCGTACTGAATAAACTCAGATCCAGGTCGGGAGCAAGAACCCGGACCTGAGCCTTCAAATTTTCAAACATAGCATCCATACCCTTGGCCACATGACCTTCCAGCTCGTAAAACTCATCCTGCGCGGATTGCAACTTCTCCTTTGTCTCCACAAGCTCGGTATATAGCCGAGTATAATTCTCTGTAGCCGCCTTCGCCATCTCCTCAGATGTCTTCGCTGCCGCCACAGCCGCGGTAGCTTTAGTTTTCTCTTTCTCCAAAGAGACCTCCAACTCAGTAATCCTGGCAGCCTTCAGTTGACTAATCCTATCAAGCTCGGACTGAGCCTTCTCAAGTCGGGAGCTGGTCGCCCCAAGGGGGGATTTCTTGAACTCCCGGGCAATAGCGGCATGGAGACTAGCCATCCGGACACAGCTCCGCGCCATATACTGAAAATGATGCTCCATAGATACATCATCAGTGGAAATAAAGGTCTGAGGGAGAATATGCTGCTCAATCCAACCAAGAGCGTCAAAGTCCTTATCATTGAAACCGGCAAGCTCTTGAGAGGTCTTCTGCTTCTTGGGAGGAGGACCCGAGAACGGAGGAGGAGAAGAAGTAGCAGGCCCAGAGGTCGGAGGATCCTGACTTATAGCTCGGAACTGGGGAGTCGGAATAGTCTTCGACCGAGTCTGAACACCCACAGTAGTCTTCTGCGGAGAAGATCGGGCAGAAGCCTCCCCGGCCTCAATATTCCGAGCAGCCACAGACTTCTTCGTCCGACGAAGGAACTTCATGGAATCCGCCTGAGAAGACATCTCTGCAAGAAATAAAGAAAAGGATTACCACAACAGAAATTCCACCAAAAATAAGCAAAACCAAAATACTAGAAAAGATGAATCTCGGAAGAGGTCGGGAACTACCTAACTCGGAACGGAGAAGGCTTGGATCTCCCAACATTTTCTTCGTATCCAAGTGAGGTGCCCGACCCCATAAACTGCTCACCACTCCCACAAAAGCCTGCTCCACCTCATCTAGACTCTCAAAGGTATACTTAGCAGACACTACATTCTCCTGCCAACAAAGAGGAAAAGAAGGCTCCCCACTCTCATCTAGAAAGAAAGGTCGGACGTCTCCAGTAGCCCGGACCTTGAAATAAAAGTTCTTAAAATCGTGAAAGGACTCATCATACAGGGTAGAAAACTTTCTTCCCTGGTTAGCCCTAAAAGAGACCCAAGATACCTTCCCTCCACCCGACCCCGGCTTCGTCAACACAAACAAGTAGGAAAAAAGAGAAATAGAGGGAGCAACGCCCAAAAACTGACACAAAAGTTGAAACAGCTTTAAAAATGCCCAAGAATTTGGATGGAGCTGCGTAGGGGCAAGGTTACAAGACCATAACACCTCGGACTCCAGGTCGGTAAAAGGAAGTCGGACACTCAGCTTAGAGAAAAAACAATCATAAGCGTAAAAGAAGAGCTTCTCGGAACTATCTAAAGGCGGGAAGCAAACTCTCTCCTCGGAATCCGGGGCTACTAGTTCATAATCCCTCTCAGACTCTCTATCTTCACATATGCTACATTGCCTACGAAACCTAGCTAAATACTCAGAATCTACCACAGAAGGGACTCTTAGAGGAATAGGATCTACCCAACCAAGACCACTTGGAATCTTGGTCGACATCGCTTGAAGAACCTTTCGAGACATAAAATTCTTGCCTACAAAGAAGAATACAACAGCAAGCAAAAATCACATAAAAGCAGACAGCGAAAACCCATTCAGCAAAAGCAAGAAACAGAGATCTTTTAGAAGAAAATACAGCAACCCGGAGCAAAATACCAGAGAACAAAAAAGAGTCCCCCCCCATGTACAAACAACTGGCGGCGCCTCTTTTCGGGGCAACCCAGGCATAGGAAAAAAGAAACAAACAAAGAGCCACACAAAAGAAACAGAAGCATATGTGCACAAGGAAAAGAGATGGGAACAAACCTGGAAGAAAGAAACGAGGACGACGAGCTCCGAAGCGAGGAGAACGGAACGGCGGCGCAGAGGAAACCCCGGAAAGACACGCGGAAAGATTCGGAGAAGAAGAACGAAAGAAAAAGAAGCGGTGCTCAAAAAAGGGAACAGAATAAACGAAGAAAAAGGAGGAAAGGGGCAAATAAATAATGCCTTCACAAAGCCTGAACGGAAATCGAGGAGAAACGGTAAAATGCAATAAATGCAGGAACGGCCATTTTTGAAATTTGAAAAAACTACTATGCCCGAGCTCGACCTCCCAAAAAGGACGAACTCGGGCAGGGGCACTGTTCATACCCTGACCAGACTCCTCCAACTCGGCAAAATCCATGAAAAGGTCCGACCTCGTCCCAAGGCCCACGCCTGAGGTCGGACCTCGGACAATAAAGCTAAGAAGGCCCATCAAAAGGAACACAGCCCAAAACCTAAAGGCCGAAAAGGCCTAGGAAAGGCGGTTCCACAAAGATAGAGATAAAACTCCCAAAAGATAAGATAAGATAAGAATATCTTATCCAGGGAGGATCACGACCAACTACTATAAATACACTGGAGCACCCAGGTATGAGATATATTCCACATTCTACACATATCTGCTTGAACCCATGCTAACTTAAGCATCGGAGTGTCATTGCAGGTACAACCACCAACCACTCCACATATCAAGCTCGGGTCCCTGACCCCCACCTTGGGCCTCTCCAAGACGACCGAGCTACACGTTTCAGGTAACCCTCGGAACACTTTCTAAAGGAGAGCTTGACAAATTGGGAAGATGTGGTGAACAAATTTTTGGCAAGATTCTATCCTCCTCAAAGAATTAACAGGTTGAGAGCTGAGGTGCAGACTTTCAGGCAACAAGATGGTGGGACTCTCTATGAGGCATGGGAGAGGTTCAAGGACTTAACAAGAAGATGCCCACCAGATATGTTCAATGAATGAGTTCAACTTTACATTTTCTATGAAGGTCTTTTCTATGAGTCAAAGAAGGCTGTAGATCATTCATCAGAGGGCTCTCTAAACAAGAAGAAAACCATTGAAGAAGCCATAGATGTCATTGAAACAGTAGCTGAGAATGACTACTTCTATGCCTCTGAAAGAAGTAACACTCGAGGAGTAATGGAGCTGAACCACATGGATGCATTGCTAGCTCAAAATAAGATGATCACCAAGCAGCTAGCAGATCTCACCAAGAAGGTGGAGGAAAACCAAGTTGCAGCAGTCATCACTTCATCACCAACTCAAGAAGGAGTGAATATAGGAGAAGAAGGTGACTGGGAACAAGCCAACTATGTTGGAAACTCACCTAGACAAATCCATGACCCATACTCCAAAACCTACAACTCTGGATGGAGAAATCACCCTAACTTTGGTTGGAGAAATCAACAAGACCAAGGTCAAGACCAGAGACGCCACAACCTCAACTCCAACAACAATACAACTCACCAACATACCTCACAGAGATCCTATCAACAGCCAACTAACCCTAATCCACCATCACTAACGGACGATAGACTTTCAAAAATTGATACTCTATTTGAAGATTTATGTAGAGAAGTCCAAGACAACAAGGTGTTTAAGGAAGAAATGCGAGCCAATATCAAAAACCAAGGAGAAAACATCAAGAGACTGGAGTCCCAAGTAGGGTATCTATCTCAACAAATTCCCAAACCCACTGATGGATTTCCCAGTGACACGGAGAAGAACCCAAGAGGAGAAACAAAGAAAGTAAGGTGGGAAGAATGTAAGATGATCACCACAAGTGATGAGAGGAGTATGAATAAAGTAGAACACCTCCAAGACAATCAAAAGGGAAACCAGGAAGAAAGGAGCCATGCACCTCAACCCACACTCAAGGAAGAGCTGAAGAAGAAGGAGACACTTAACCCATATGCATCCTTTCCCCAAAGGCTTAAAGGTGGTGTAGCAGGGAGAATGTATTCAAGATTCCTTGACATGTTTGCATCTCTTAATGTAAATATACCATTTATTAAAGCCCTCCAGCAAATGCCTTCCTACATAAAGTATATAAATGAGCTATTAGCCCAAAAGAGTTCATTGAAAGGTGGACAAACAATAAAGATGAATAGGGATTGCAGTGCTCTCATTCAACCAGGGTCACCCACAAAGAGGAAGGATACAGGGAGTTTTCATATTCCCTGTGCCATAGGAGAAACAATGATTGATAAAGGACTCTGTGACCTGGGAGCGAGCATCAACTTAATGCCTCTATCCCTCATGAAAAAGCTTCAAATCAATGAGCTAACACCCACAAATGTAATCATTAAGTTGGCTGACAAAACTCAAAAATAGGCAATAGGAGTGGTTGAGAATGTGCTAGTGAAGGTTGGGAACTATTTCCTCCCCACAGACTTTGTTGTCCTGGAAATGGATGAGAACCCTATTTATCCCATCATTCTGGAAAGGCCATTCTTAGCCATAGCCAGAGCACTCATAGATGTGGAACGAGGAGAGCTAGTGTTGAGAATACATGATGATCAGCTCACTTTCAATGTTTTCAACCTCTCACAAGAAGTAGATCATGATAACAAAAAGCTGATGGAGGAGCCAAACAAGGAAGCACAAGCACCACAGATAAGGACTCCTATGGTTAACAACCAATGTGATCAGAAGGAGCAACAGCCAAGTGTAATCCAAAAGGAACCAGACCCACCAGAATCACATGAAATAGACAACAAAACCATTCTAAAAAAAAAACCACAAGGAACAAGTTGGCATCAACGGACACAAGAAAAAAGGTCCCAAGGGGATGGAAGAAGAAAATTCCTACAGAAGATTTCTCGCCAGGAGATGAAGTGGTCTCTACATACTTCCCATCTATACCACCTCACCTCCCCACTATTCCATCCCAGCTGCCTCCAGTGTATTCCATCAACAAAATCTTGTCCCTAGAGCATATGGAGCTTATCAACAAGGCCAATGGACATAGGTTCACTACAAGGGGAAAAGATTTCAAGCACTATCAGCCACCTTGACAAGGACCAAACGTCAAGCTAATGACGCTAAAGAAGCGCTTCATGGGAGGCGGCCCATGATCTATGCCCTCTTCCTTTAATTTTTAATAGTAGTAATAAGGCAAATTTCATGGATTTTTAAATCAATTTTGACGACCAATATAAAACTCCTTTACATGCAGCGTATAGTACATGATAAGTTTGGTGTTCAAGGCACACCAAGTGGGCTTGAACACACTTTATGAGGTAAAATTATTCCCTAAACTTGTTGCACCATATGATCACAAACAAGTTTGGTGTACCAATGTTGCATGCATGGGAAATTTAGTGATTGATTGATTTGCATTCATGGAAAACATTTAGTCATTTAAAAACAAAAGAAAAAGATATTTTTTTAGCTAGCTCACACTTTAAGTTTTCCCACCAAAAATTTCAATTAACCATTTCCATTCCTTTTCTTTTCGTGTATAGGGAATCAAAAGGGATATTGATGGTACTTGATAGGACAATTAAAGAAGGGGATTCGGCCACTATACCAAGGAAATCTCACACTTGTCTTCAAGGGGAATATCTTTGGAAGTGTTGCCATGCAACATTGGGAGTTGGATAGCTTTGGAGACCGAACCAAGACCCTCATAAAAGAGTGCTCATTCAATACCAAACCCCAACTGTCCACTATCAAACAACACCATCAATCCACACCCTTCAATCATTTGCCATCTTCCTATATAAACCCCTTTACACAACCTCTCCGTACACACTTCATACTATCATTCCTCTCCCTTCCTTCTCTCGGACACACACACTTCATCCTCCACTTTACCAAAAGTTTCATACACACTCTCCTAGCCACGTCTAGTGAACCACAACCATACATCAACCATCTTGCATGGCATCATCAAGTTCCAAGAGGCGAAAAGGAAAGGAGCCCATGGAGCAACCTCCTTTCGACGCCGGGAGATTCAAAACTGCCTTCCATGAGCTTCAATATGAACGGATCAAGAACAAGAAAATATTGCCAGAGTTGACATTCCAATTCAATAAGGATGAGTGCCCTAAGATCAGAGAAATGATTGCACAGAGGGGTTGGCAAAAGCTCACTAATCTAGAGACAAAGATAAATGCAAACCTCATCAAAGAGTTCTACGTAAATGCGGTTAGAGAAGACAGTACTAGGGCACCCACCTTCAAAAGTTATGTAAGAGGAACAGAGGTGGACTTCATCCCCAACGCTATAACAAGGACTCTTCAGCTGAAATCACCACATTTTGATGAGCTTAGCTATCAAGTAAGAATAAGTAATGCTCCCGAGGAAGATGAACTTGAAGAAATTGTGAATGATATGTGTGTTATTGGGTCTGATTGGAAAAGATACTCGGATAAGAGGCCGAGGTTCATTAGGAGAGGAGACCTCATCCCAGAAGCCAAGGGATGGTTTGAGCTAGTAAGGAGGTCTATCCTTCCAGCCGCAAATAATTCTGAGGTCAATATTGCTCGAGCTACCATGGTACATTGCTTAGTAAAGGGTGGAAGCATCAATGTGCATGAAATTATAGCTTAAGGGATCCAGGATTCAGCAGAGAAGAATGATCCGGGTGCTAGACTTTGGTACCCGAGCACCATCCTGAGGCTATGCATGAAAGCCAAAGTGGTATTCGAAGACAACAATCCATAATGGGTAAATCCTGGGAGGTTAGTCACACTCCAACGCATAAATTATGTGACACCCGCCCAACAGCAAAGGAGGCCTCAGATAAGGAAAAGAACGGCACAAGAATAGTCCCACCAAGAAGAACCTCACCAAGAAGAACCCCAACAAACAGGGCACCAGCAAGAAGGACAATTTGATCCAACCAATATAAATCTGTTTCACATCAAGGAAGCCATTGGGTATATGGCAAGTAGCTATATGGAGGGAAAAGAACAGCAACTACATGTCCAAGCTCAAAGGATGGATCATCAAGAAAAACTACTCTCTAGTTGGATGGATCAACAAAGAGAGTGGCAGAAACAACAAATGGAATTACAACAGGAGCATTACTCCCAACTCACCCAAGCCATCAATCAAGTGTCTGAAAGGCAAGAAAGCCAAGACAAACGCCTCCAAGAACTCAACCAATGCCATATAGCTCAGATGAAAGCCTTCAACGAATTCAGTGTGCTCAACGAAGGAAGGCAACTGCATTGAGAAGAATTTAGCATAAACACTCAAGCTAAGTTAAACTATATGACTGGGCATATGCATAACTTGCACCCTGCCATCCCAAGTTATGAGGCAGTTCGCAAGGACTTAATAGAGCAAGAAGAGGGGAAGGTGAAACAGCAAAAGGAAGCGTTAAAGAAGAAGATGGAGGATGCCGGTTTCTGGAAAAAGCTTATAGGGAAGCGCAAGGGGAATGGAAACTCAAGCAATCAAGGAAGATCCCAAGACAAGGGAACATGAGCATTCCAATAATTGAAAGGTGGTGGAGTTCCTTCTTAGTTCTACCTTTTTCAAAGCTTTAAATAAGGAAAATCATGTATGAAATAGAATATGCTTCCATGGTAGCTTAGGATTTTTAATTCTGCATTTAAGTTTGTCATTGCTTAGGTTTATGTTTATTGAGCTTAATGTCTCTAGTGTTCACTTCCACCTTTCTTACTTGTATACTTGTCCTTTAAGTTAATAAAAAAGAAAATGCTATGAAAAGAATAAGAGTGGAGTTATTTCCTGAAGTAGGTTCTGAATGTTTGTGGTAGGATGATTAGTAAGCTAAGTTGGTTCACCAAACAAGGAAAGAAGGTAACTATCTACCCTGAATCCTATGCTTGAAACACATCCTATGAGACTAACTAAATAATAAGATCCCAAAAAGAAAAGAGAAAGAGCAATAAAAGTGAAAAGGAAAGAAACACAATAAGAAACAATGCTAGGCACCAAGGGTTTTAAGATTGAGGCATGTGTCTGTGGTGTTCATGTGCAAGGGATATGCTTGGATGAATAAGCTCTTAAGGGTGCCTCATCACTTGGTAACTTGGATTAACTGATCCGGGATTATCAGCTGAAAGTCCACTATCAAGAGTGACCTTTGCTACAGAACACTTAGTAACCCAAAGAGGTACTGGACACCAAGGTCTCAAGAAAGAAAAATAACAAACCATGTGCCTGTGGTGTGTATGTATGAGGGAAAGAGACTTGGGGGAGTAAGTCTGTAGGGGTGTCTTAACACCTAGCACCTTGAGCCAACTGGTTCGGGAGTGTTGACTGAAAGCTTATCATAAAGAGTCGCCCTCTTACAGAGCACTTAGCCAAAAGAAGAATGTAATAAACCTTGGAAAAGAAGGAAGGATCAACAATTAAGAAGTCTCAAAGGATGTAATCAAGAGAGTGACCAAGGACTTGATAAAGGCCTGAAATCTAGTAAAGGAAAGAACCTAAGTTGCTATGCATGAAACCCCATAAACCAGGAATTCTACTTCTATATTATCTTCTTGCTCTTTCATTCATTCTTCCCATGTTTTAGTACTTGCTTAGGGACAAGCAAGCTTTAAGTTTGGTATTGTGATGCCAAGGCATCTAGGCCAGTTTCACTGACCTTTTCTTTACTGTTTTAAGGTAGTTTCATGTATTTTCTTAGTGAATAAGGCAAGTTTTGGATGAAAATACACTTACACCTTGATTCAAGCAACTATTGTGAATTTCACATGATTTCATGAGGATTTTGCTAGAATTGAATGATAAATTGATGATACATAATCTCATGACTTTGGCTAGAGCTTTGATGCACTTTATTTGCTTGATTTAAGGACAAAGGAAGCAAGGAAGAACCACGTTAGTACTCATGTTAATCTAGTTAACGTGACCACTAACGTGGAATGGTAAATAGCTTGCAACGTTAAGGAGAAAAGTGATCACCAATAACGCCCGCGAAGCCATCATAAGCCCACGTTAATTGCCACGTTAACGTGGAGACAGAAGAAAGCTCCAACGTTAGTGGTAAACGTGAACACCACTAACGTTCCAAGAATTGGCAATGAGCCACGTTAAGAGTCACGTTAACTTAGTTAACGTGAACTCTAACGTGGAAGAGAGGAACAATGCCAACGTTAGTGACACTGACCTTTGTCACTAACGTTGGATCAACTAGCATTGCCTACGTTAGTGGTCACGTTAAAACCACTAACGTGAAAGTTAACGTAGAGTTGAGATTGATGAGCCAACGTTAGTGACACTCACCTTTGTCACTAACATTGGAAAATGGCATTACTACCACGTTAGTGGCCATGTTAACTTAGTTAACGTGAGTTCTAACGTGGAGAGTAGGGGCACTTTGAGCGTTAGTGACAAAGGTAAGTGTCACTAACGCTCTCGAAGGTGAGGCATAACCACGTTAAGAGCCACGTTAGTTACACTAACGTGAACTCTAACGTAGGGACAAAGGGCATAAGGCAACATTAATGGGAAAGGGGAGTCCCAATAACGCTTGCGAAGCGTTATAAGCCAACGTTATTGGGAAAGGTGAGTCCCAATAACGCTAGCGAAGATTTACAAGGCAACGTTAGTGGTCACGTTAGTGCCACTAACGTTGGAGTTAACGTAGGCTATATGGGGTTGGAACGTTAGTGAAAATTGTGGTTGCCACTAACGTTCTCGAACCCACAATGTCACTTAACGTTAACTTCACTAACGCCCATGCCTAATTCATACTTCTCTGCAAGCTGGGCCCACTAAAGATTGGAACTGCTTCAACTCAAGATCCAAAGCCCATATCTAAGACTTGAAGAACTCACTAGAAGAGCAAGAGGAGTAGTATATATAGGAGTAGTTTTGAACTATAGAGGAGCTTGGCACTTTGGAGAACTACTCTCTGTATATTTACTTTCTGCACTTTTAGCTGGGATGTATTATATTCTGCCATTTTTCATTTCTAGAGCTATGAACAACTAAACCCCTTTCATTGGGTTAGGGAGCTCTGTTGTAATTTGATGGATCAATTATAGTTTTCATTCTCTTCTTCTTTCTTCTCTTTTGATTTACTAGAAAGCTTTTGATCTTGATTCAATTGGTTAGTTGTCTTGGAAAAGAAACTCTCCATAATTGGATCTCCTCTGAGTCTTGGAAAAGGGATGAGGAGATCATGCTAGAAATGCTTTCTCATGTTGGACCAAATTGGGGTCTGGGCAGATATAGTGACATGTAATCCTCCCAACACTTTGATTTGGAAATACATGTGGTATAATCGGTGAGCATACTTCATCTCTTCCCATGAGCAATTAAATCAAGAAATTGGACAATTGTTCAAGCTTAGAGAGATTGGATTACCAAGGAATTGGAATCTAATCACCTAAGATTGCCAAGGAGATCAATAGATGCATTGATTGAGGAAGAGATGAAAATGAACTTGATCCAGAGAATATAACATCTCCTGAGCCTAATGAATTCTCCATTTCTGATCTTACCCATTCTCTTTATTTTCTGTCATTTATTTTCATGCTCATTACCCCAAATCCCATTTAAGATTCTGTACTTTATTTTCTGCTATTTACTTTTCCGCCATTTAATTTTCTACAATTCTCAAACTACACTCTGTTTAGCTCAACTAACATACTCTTCCAACTAAAGTTGCTTGACCAATCAATCCCTGTGGGATTCGACCTCACTCTATTGTGGGTTTTTACTTGACGACAAATTCGGTATACTTGCCGAAGGAAAATTTGTTGAGAGACAAGTTTTCACGCATCAATCGGTCCCTTCCAAGTTATTTCTAGTAATCCTCTTTCTTGGACCTTTGTCAGGTCTCTTTCATGGATTACTTTTCATAACTTTTTGGTTTTGGGCCGACTTCTTTACGTCGGTCCCTTCTAAGTTATTTCTAGTAATCCTCTTTCTTGGACCTTTGTCAGGTCTCTTTCAGGGATTACTTTTTATAACTTTTTGGTTTTGGGCCAACTTCTTTACGTTGGTTCCTTCTAAGTTATTTCTAGTAATCCTCTTTTTTAGGACAGGCCAGGCCTCTTTCCAGGGATTTACTTTTTATAACTTTGGTTTACTTGTAGTCGACTGGTCCAACTTCTTCATGTCGGTCCGTCTTTTAAGTTATTTTTTAGCAACCTATTTTTATTAAGACCTCGTCAGGTCCTTTCCTATGGGTCACTTTCGATAACTTCTTGCATTTAATCTGTTTTGTCGCTTTTCATCTTTGCCAATTTTGTAGAAATTGGGTTTGATCCTCGCTTGGTTGACCTTAGATGAATTCAGTTTTCATCTTTGTTGGTCTTTATCGTGATCGGGCAGTGAATTTTAATTTTCACTTTTGCCGATATGTAGCTTCTTAATCGGGCGATGAAATTCTTGCATTTCAGATTAATGTGTCTTGATAAAGGATTCGTGGAAAATCTGAAAAAACTTTATTGAAAAAGAAAATATGCAAATATATAAATATGGGAGTTTCACCCATCTAACTTAGGTATTTCGTGGATCTTGGTTTGGCGCCTCGTTAAAAAATCTTTTTGAGGAGAAAGAGTGCACCTCATCCTAAGATCCTTTACTACCTCCTAACTATAGTACCTTCTTAGGTTGCAGGCGTGCCATGACGTTGAGAGTTCTCACCTCTCGAGTTTGAATAGCTTATAGTAGCCTCTTCCGAGTACTTCTGTGACTCGGTAGGGTCCCTTCCAGTTTGCTGCCAATTTTCCTTCTCCAGGTCGAGTTGTTCCGATGTCATTTCGGATTAGGACGAGGTCATTCTTGGCAAAACCTCCCTATACTACCTTTTGATTATATCTTGATGCCATTCGACGTTTTAACGCCTCTTCCCTGATCCGAGCTCTTTCTCGGATTTCTGGGAGTAGGTCGAGTTCTTCCCTTTGAAGTTGGGAGTTTGCCTCTTCACTGTAGTGTATCACTCTGGGTGATCCTTCTTCGACCTCTACTGGGATCATTGCCTCCATTTCGTAAGCTAATCAGAAAGGTGATTCCTTTGTGGTGGAGTGTGGAGTTGTCTGATATGCCTATAGGACTTGCGAGAGCTCTTCCGCCCAGGCTCCCTTTACGTCCTGTAATCTCCATTTTAACCCGGCTAATATGACTTTGTTAGCAGCTTCTGCTTGTTCGTTGGCATGAGGGTGTTCTACGGATGTGAATTTGTGTTTTATGTTCAGATCGGTCACCGATTTTCTGAAGCCTATATTTGTAAATTGAGTGCCATTGTCTTTGGTGATGGAGTATGGAACCCCAAACCTTGTGAGGATGTTTCTATATAGGAATTTTTGACTTCTTTGAGTAGTGGCGTTAGCTAGGGGTTCCGCCTCAATCTATTTTATGAAATAGTCTACCCCTACAATGAAGAATTTGACTTGTCCGGATCCTTGAGGAAAAGGACCGAGAAGGTCGAGTCCCTATTTTGCGAATGGCCAGGGTGAGGTTATGCTGATAAGCTCCTCTGGTGGGGTGATGTGAAAGTTAGCATGTTTCTGACACGGTGGACATGTATTTATGAATTCTATTGCTTCTTTTTGTAGAGTCGGCCAATAGAATTCGGCCCGGAGTACCTTTTTGGTAAAAGCCTGTGCTCCGAGATGGTTGCCACAGATGCCACTATGTACTTCTTCTAAGACTTCCTTTGTATTGGAAGTCGGCACACATTTTAACAGTGGTGTTGAAATCCCTCTCTTGTATAGAGTATTATTTATGATTGTGTAGTATTGTGCCTCCCGTTTTAACCTCTTTGCCTCCTTTTTATCTGTAGGGAGTGTTTCTATTTTGAGGTAACTGATTATGGGAGTCATCCATCCTTGATCCTGCCCTGTTATGGCTAGGACATTTTCTTCTTCCGAGATTGATAGGCTCTGCAGCATTTCCTGGATGAGGCTTCTATTGTTGCCCCCTAATTTGGTGCTGGCTAGTTTTGAGAGTGCATCAGCTCGAGCATTCTGTTTCCGAGGTATATGGTGGACCTCATATTCCTCGAGTTGTCCGAGCTATTCCTTGGTTTTGTCCAAATATTTTTTCATAGTGGGATCCTTGGCTTGGTAGCTCCCCATTATTTGTGAGGTGATTACCTGTGAGTCGCTGAAGATGACAAGCTTTTGAGCTTGTACCTCCCTAGCCAGCTTTAAACCAGCTAGTAGTGCCTCATATTAGGCTTGGTTGTTTGAAGCAGAGAACCCAAATTTGAGAGAAAGTTCAATTTTGGTTCCCTGATTGCTTTCTATTATCACACCTACTCCACTCTCGGCTTTATTTGATGAGTCATCCACATAGAGATTCCAATTTATAGGGATTTTTGGGGTGTCGGTGTATACCGCAATGAAGTTGGCCAGATACTGTGATTTGATGGCCGTCCGTGCTTCATACTGAAGGTCGAATTCAGACAACTCAACTGCCCACTATAGGATTCTTCCCGCCAAATCTGTTTTTTGTAGAATGCCTTTTATGGGCTGGTTGGTCCGAACTATGATGGTTTGAGCTTGGAAGTATGGACGGAGTCTTCGCGACGTTAATATAAGAGCGTATGCAAATTTTTCTATCTTTTGATAGTTCAGCTCAGACCCTTGTAGTGCTTTGCTGATGAAGTATATGGGTTTTTGTCCACTTTCGTCCTCTTTGACTAGTGTTGAGGCTACGTCCTGACTTCCTACTGCAAGGTATAAAATGAGCGTTTCTCCTTCCTGTGGTCAGGTAAGAATGGATGGTTGCCCCAGGAATCTTTTGAAATCCTGGAAAGCTTGCTCGCACTCTGGTGTCCATTCGAACCTCTTCCCCTTAGTTTAGCGTAGAAGGGGAGAGATCTTAAGGCTGCTCCGGCTAGAAATCTGATAAGGCAGCCAGTCGCCCGTTGAGCTGTTGCACCTCTTTGACATACATTGGACTTTTCATCTCAAGTATGGCCCGACACTTGTCCGGGTTTACTTCTATTCCTCTTTGTGTGAGCATAAAACCCAAGAATTTGCCGGCTTCTACTGCGAAGGTGCATTTTGCAGGGTTCAGTCGCATGCCATGCTTTCTCATGGTGTCGAACACTTGGGCGAGATCTGACAGTAGTGATTCCTTGCTTTGTGTTTTTACTAGCATGTCATCTACGTATACCTCCATTAGTTTTCCAATGTGCTCTGCGAAGACTTTGTTCATTAACCTTTGGTAGGTAGCTCCTGCATTTTTGAGTCCGAACGGCATGACAACGTAGCAGTAGTTTGCCTTTGGAGTTAAGAATGATGTTTTTTCTTGATCAGGCGGATACATTGGGATTTGATTGTATCCTAAATAGGCATCCATAAATGAGAGGTACTTGTATCCGGAGGAGGCGTCCACCAAAGAGTCGATACTTGGGAGTGGATATGGATCTTTTGGGCAAGCTTTGTTGAGGTCAGTGTAATCAGTGCACATCCGCCACTTTCCATTTGATTTTTTCACAAAGACGACGTTGGCTAACCATAACGGGTATTTGACTTCTCTTATGAATCCTGCTTCCAGTAGAGCTTGTACCTGTTCTTCGACGGCTTGGGATCTTTCTGGTCCGAGCTTTCTACGTCTTTGCTGTATTGGACGAGACCCTTGATATACTGCCAGCTTGTGGCACATTAACTTGGGGTCAATGCCCGGCAAGTCCACGGCTTTCCATTTGAAGAGGTCGGCATTTTCTATTAGGAACTGTATATGGGATTTCTTTCTGTCTCCTTTAAGGGTTGTACCAATATTGGTTGTTTTGTCTGGGACATCTCTGATCTGGACTTTTTCTATCTCTCCTTCTGGTTGTGGACAAAATTCTTCCCGACCTCGAACTCCTTCGAGTTCGATGGTGTGGACTTCTTCTCTTTTTCCTCTGAAGTTCAGACTTTCGTTGTAACAGCGGCGGGCCATTTTTTGGTCTCCTTTTACCGTAGCGATCCCTTCTGTAGTTGAAAACTTCATGCATAGATGTGGAGTTGAGACTACTGCCCCCAGCTGATTTAACATTGTCCGACCTATTAAGGCATTGTAGGCTGAGCTTACGTCGATCACGATGTAGTCTATATTGAGGGTCATTGATCGGTTCTCTTTTCCAAAGGTTGTGTGTAGCGAGATGTATCCAAGTGGTTGGATTGGTGTGTCTCCTAGTCCGAATAAGCTGTTCAGATATGCTCTGAGCTCTTTTTCTTCTAGGCCGAGCTTGTCGAAGGCTGTTTTGAACAGGATGTCGGCCGAGCTTCCTTGGTCCACCAGTGTTCGGTGGAGGTTAGCGTTGGCCAATACGATAGTAATTACCATGGGATCGTCATGTCCCGAGATGACGCCAGCTGCGTCCTCTTTAGTAAAGGTGATAGTAGGGAGGTCGGCTGCCTCTTCTCCTCCCTGGACATGGTATACTTCTTTGAGGTGTCTTTTGTGAGATGATTTGGAGATTTCTCCTCCCGCGAATCCCCATGTATCATGTGAATATGCCTCTCCGGGGTACGAGGTGGTTATTCTGTTTGACCAACCTCCTCATCCCTTCTTCTCTTTCTGGGCTCATCTGTCTTACTGGATAGGTACCGATTGATGAGCGGATAATTTATATGCTTTTTGGCATTGTTTTTAGGTTGTTTTTAGTAGGATCTAGCTACTTTTAGGGATGTTTTTATTAGTTTTTATGAAAAATTCACACTTCTGGAATTTACTATGAGTTTGTGTATTTTTCTGTGATTTTAGGTATTTTCTGGCTGAAATTGAGGGACCTGAGCAAAAATCTGATAGGAGGCTAACAAAGGACTGCTGATGCTATTGGATTCTGACCTCCCTGCACTCGAAATGGATTTTCTGGAGCTATAGAACTCCAAATGGCGCGCTTTCAACTGGTTGGAAAGTAGACATTCAGGGCTTTCCAGCAACATATAATGGTCAATACTTTGTTCGAGCTTAAATGATGAACGCCAGTTCCACGCTGCATTCTGGAGTAAAACGCCAGAAACACGTCACAAACCAGAGTTAAACGCCAAACAGACGTTACAACTTGGCATTTAACTCCAAGAGATGCCTCTGCACGTGTAAAGCTCAAGCTCAGCCCAAGCACACACCAAAGTAGGCCCCGGAAGTGGATTTCTGCATTTAGACTTATTTTTGTAAATCCTAGTAACTATTCTAGTATAAATAGGACAATTTACTATTGTATTAGATGTCTTTTGATTGATCTTTAGTCAGTGTATGCGATTTTAGACCTTCAGAGGGGCTGGCCATTCGGCCATTCCTGGACCATCACTTATGTATTTTCAACGGTGGAGTTTCTACACACCGTAGATTAAGGGTGTGGAGCTCTGCTGTACCTCGAGTTTTAATGCCATTACTACTATTTTCTATTCAATTCAGCTTATTCTTGTTCTAAGATATTCGTTGCACTTCAACCTGATGGATGTGATGATCCGTGACACTCATTATCATCCATCCTTATGAACGCGTGCCTGACAACCACTTCCGTTTTACCTTAGACCGAGCGGGTATCTCTTGGATTCCTTAATTAGAGTCTTCGTGGTATAAGCTAGAATTATTGGCGGCCATTCTTGAGAATCCGGAAAGTCTAAACCTTGTCTGTGGTATTCCGAGTAGGATTCTGTTCATACCCTGGGTCGAGCTGTCCGACCCGGGATGTTCTACAGGCAAAGCGACCGACCTCTTCAGGTTAGAACAACCCGACCTCTTCTCAAAGAGCTCGGCCAAAATAACAGGAAAGCCCAAACAAAGGGCCCAAATAGAGGAACACGCCCCAAATCCTAAGGCGGCCCAAGCCTACAGAGAGAAGGGCGGTTCCCTTAAAGATAAGATGACCTCACTTAAAGATACGATAAGATAAGATAACTAACTTATCTTATCCACAGAAGGCTACATCTCACCATTATAAATACACTAGAGCACCCAGGTATAACTCATACTCTGATTCTACTAAAAACCTGTTTAATACCCATGCTAACTTAAGCATCGGAGTCTCTTGCAGGTACCCCCACCCTCCGGGGACGAAGGATCAGCACCATCATCAGGTCTAACAAGTCGGACACACCAGCTCCGGCCGCTACACACCTGTCGGACACGTCGGCTCTGACCAGCATAGAAGATCTTGTTCGAGATCGACCTACAGTTTCAGGTAACCCTCGAAACATTGGCGCCGTTGCCGGGGAACCTGGAAGTCATCCCATTAACATGGCAGATCACCATGACAACGACCACGATTCAGGTTTGGAAGACAGAACGCCGCATAAAAACGCGGACACGATACTCAAAGATACTCCAGAAACCAACGGAGACAAAAATTCATCAAATCCAGGAGTAATAGAAGCACTTCAAAATCGATTGGAGCAACTTGAGAAAGAAGCCCAACATCGACGAGAAAAAGAAGAAGATCTACGCCGGGAAATAAGGCGGCGCCGAGAATTAGAAGATAAGCTTATAAAACTCGAAGCTGATCTCAAAACTAAAGCTACTCGACCATCCACAGAGGATAGCTCTCAGAAAGATCAAGATCCATTCACCAGAGAAATCATGAAAACCAAAACTCCAAAAGATTTCAAGCTTCCGGATATGACTCTATATGACGGCACCTCGGATCCCAACCATCATCTCAGCAACTTCAGAAGTAGAATGTACCTCACTGATGCCTCAGATGCAGTTTGCTGCAAAGCCTTTCCAACAACTCTAACCAAGACAGCCATCAAATGGTTCGACAACCTACCTCTGAAATCCATCTCGAGTTTCGACGACCTGGCCAAGAAGTTCCTGGCCCGATTCTCCATACAAAAGGATAAAGCCAAACACGCACCTAGCCTACTAGGGATCAAGCAAGGAGATCGGGAGAGCCTTCGCAACTACATGGAAAAATTCAACAAAACATGCATGGACATACAAAATCTTCCAACAGAAGCTGCCATTATGGGCCTCATAAATGGCCTACGAGAAGGACCATTTAGCCAATCTATATCAAAGAGATACCCGACCTCCTTAGACGAAGTACAAGAACGGGCACAAAAATACATCAATATGGAAGAAAACTCTCGACTTAGCGAAACCTCAAGGTTCGGTTCTGCCTACCGAGATAAAGAATCCAAGAAAAAGGAAGATCGCTCCGGAGAGAAAATCAAGAAATATCATAACTATACTCCTCTTAGGGTATCCTTGGTAGATGTTTACAAAGAAGTCTGCCATACAGAGAAAATCTCTCCAGCTCGGCCACTTAAAGGTAAAAGAGGAGGAGGAAATCGGAATGAATACTGTGAATATCACCGACTTCGAGGGCATTCTACCAATGAATGCTTCGATTTGAAAAATGTCATAGAAAAATTAGTACGAGAAGGAAAATTAGATCGGTTCTTGGCCAATCGGGACGAAGAACCAAGGAAAAGAAGGAGGGATGAGGACGTTGGACGATCTGAACGATCGCCTCGCACACCAGAAAGACATGTCCACGTGATACACGGCGGATTTGCTGGGGGAGGAATCTCCAAATCATCTCGCAAGCGACACCTCAAAGAGGTATACCACGTCGAAGGAAAAAAGGAAGCCTCAGACATCCCAGTAATCACGTTTACCAAGGAAGACGCATCCGGAATCATCTCGGGACATGACGACCCCATGGTCATTACGATCATACTGGCAAACACCAACCTTCACCGTACACTAATTGACCAGGGAAGCTCTGCCGACATCTTATTCAAAACTGCCTTCGACAAACTCGGTCTAGAAGAAAAAGAGCTAAGAGCGTACCCGAACAGCCTGTTCGGACTAGGAGATACCCCAGTTCAACCGCTGGGATACGTATCGCTGCATACAACCTTCAGAAAGGGGAACCAATCCAGAACACTCAAGATAGACTACATCGTGGTCGACGTAAGCTCAGCCTACAATGCCTTAATAGGTTGGACAACGTTAAATCAACTCGGTGCAATAGTTTCAACTCCACATCTATGTATGAAATTCCCAACTGCGGAAGGGATAGCTACAATAAAGGCAGATCAAAAGATGGCACGTCGCTGTTATAACGAAAGCCTAAACCTCCGAGGTGAAGGAGGAGAGTTCCACACAATTGAGCTCGGTGGAGTTCAGAGGCGAGAAGAACTCCGACCACAACCCGAAGGAGAAGTAGAAAGAATCCAGATCATAGACACCTCGGATAAAACAACTAATATTGGCACGATCCTAAAAGGAGACATAAAGGAATTACTAATACGGTTCCTACGAGATAATGTCGATCTCTTCGCATGGAAAGCCGCCGACATGCCAGCTATTGATCCCGAACTAATGAGCCACAAATTGGCAGTCTATCCGGGATCCCGGCCGGTACAACAAAGACGAAGAAAACTTGGACCAGAACGAGCTCAGGCTGTAGAAGAACAAGTACAAGCGCTACTTGAGGCCGGGTTCATAAGGGAAGTCAAATATGCACTATGGCTAGCAAACATCGTCTTGGTGAAAAAGTCAAATGGGAAGTAGCGAATGTGCACCGACTACACCGACCTCAACAAAGCCTGCCCAAAAGACCCCTACCCACTCCCAAGCATCGACGCTCTAGTGGATGCTTCATCAGGATATAAGTATCTCTCATTCATGGACGCATATTCAAGGTACAATCAAATCCCCATGTATTCACCAGATCAAGAAAAAACATCGTTCCTAACACCGAAAGCAAACTACTGTTACATAGTGATGCCTTTTGGTCTCAAGAACGCAAAAGCTACTTATCAAAGGCTAATGAATAAAGTTTTCTCAGATCACATCGGAAAAATTATGGAAGTTTATGTAGACGATATGCTGATAAAGACACAAAGCGAAGATACATTGTTATCCGACCTGACTCAAGTGTTTTACACTATCAGGAAACACAACATGTGATTCAATCCCGTAAAATGCACCTTCGCAGTAGAAACTGGCAAATTCTTGGGCTTCATGCTCACACAAAGGGGGATTGAAGCAAATCCAGACAAGTGTCGAGCCATACTCAACATGAAGAGCCCAACCTGTATCAAAGAAGTACAACAACTCAACGGGAGGTTGGCCGCTCTATCCCGATTCTTAGCAGGAGCTGCGATAAGATCTCTTCCCTTCTATGCTACTTTAAGAAAGGGAAAACAATTCGAATGGACGACAGAATGTGAGCAAGCCTTCCTAGACTTCAAGGAGTTCTTAGGACGGCCACCTATCCTATCTCGACCACGAGAAGGAGAACCGCTCATATTATACCTCGTAGTAGGGAGCCGGGCAATAGCCTCAGCACTAGTCAGAGAAGACGAACATGGGCAAAAACCCGTCTACTTTGTTAGCAAAGCACTACAGGGATCCGAGCTGAACTACCAGAAAATAGAAAAGTTTGCCTACGCCCTGATCCTCACATCCCGGTGGCTTCACCCATATTTCCAAGTGCATACCATCAAAGTTCGAACCAACCAACCCATAAAAGGGATATTGCAAAAAATAGATCTAGCAGGAAGAATCCTACAATGGGCAATCGAGTTGTCCGAATTCGACCTCCAATACGAGGCGCGTACAGCAATCAAATCGCAACACCTGGCCGACTTCATCGCAGAATTTACAAACATCCCGAAAATCCCCATAGAATGGAACATATACGTAGATGGATCCTCGAATAAAACAGGAAGCGGTGCGGGTGTGATACTTGAAAGCAACCAAGGAACTCAACTTGAGCTCTCCCTTAAATTCGGATTTCCGGCCTCAAACAACCAGGCAGAATATGAAGCACTATTAGCTGGTCTGAAGCTGGCTAGGGAAGTTGGAGCTCGGAAACTCAACATTTACAGTGACTCACAAGTCATCACCTCACAAATAACAGGAAGCTACCAAGCTAAAGATCCGACCATGAAAAAATATTTGGATAAAACCAAAGAACAGCTCAGACAACTCGGGGAATATAGGATCCACCACATACCTCGTGAACAAAATGCCCGAGCTGACGCCCTTTCAAAATTAGCCAGCACCAAACCAGGGGGCAACAACAGAAGCCTCATCCAGGAGGTATTACAGAACCCATCAATAGCAGAAGAAGAAAGAATCCTAGCCATAATAGGTCGGGATCAAGGATGGATGACCCCCATAATAAACTACCTCAAAACAGAAGAACTCCCTACAGATGAAAAGGAGGCAAAGAGGCTGAAAAGGGAGGCACAGTACTACACTATCATAAACAACACGCTGTACAAAAAAGGGATATCAACACCTTTACTAAAATGCGTACCAACTTCCAACACAAAGGAAGTCTTGGAGGAAGTACACAGCGGCATTTGTGGTAATCATCTCGGAGCGTAAGCTCTCACCAAAAAGATACTCTGGGCGGGATTCTATTGGCCAACTCTACAAAAGGAGGCTACAGAATTTGTAAGGACATGTCCACCATGCCAGAAGCATGCCAACTTTCACATTGCCCCACCAGAAAAGCTCATCAGCGTGACCTCACCCTGGCCATTTGCGAAATGGGGACTCGACCTTCTCGGACCCTTCCCACAGGGATCGGGACAAGTAAAATTCCTCATAGTAGGAGTAGATTATTTCACAAAATGGATCGAGGCAGAACCCCTAGCCAACGCCACCGCTCAAAAAAGTCAAAAATTCCTATATAAGAACATTATTACGAGGTTCGGGGTACCAAACTCCATCACCACAGACAACGGTACCCAATTTACAGAGGCAGGCTTCAGAAAACTGGTGGCCGACTTGAACATAAAACACCAGTTCACCTCCGTCGAACATCCCCAAGCCATGGACAAGCCGAAGCGGCCAACAAAGTCATATTGGCCGGGTTAAAGCGGAGGCTACAAGAAGCAAGGGGAGCTTGGACCGAGGAACTTCCACAGGTCCTATGGGCATATCGAACAACCCCACATTCCACTACAAACGAATCACCATTCCGACTAGCATACAGAACGGAGGCAATGATTCCAATAGAAATCGAAGAAAGATCTCCCCGAGTAGTCTACTACAATGAACGAGCAAACTCCCAACTTCAGAGAGAAGAGCTCGACTTGTTACCCGAAATCCAAGAAAGAGCTCAGATCAGGGAAGAAGCCCTAAAGCGACGAATGGCTTCCAGATATAATCAAAAGGTAGTGCCGAGAAGTTTTGCAGAGAATGATCTCATCCTAATCAGAAATGACATTGGAACAACTCAACCCGGAGAAGGAAAGCTGGCAGCAAACTGGAAAGGACCCTACCGAGTCATTGAAGTACTGAGGAAGGGCTACTACAGACTGTCCGAGCTTGATGGACGAGAGCTTCCCCGATCATGGCATGCCTGCAACCTAAGAAGGTACTACAGTTAGAAAAGGTAAAGTATCTCACTAAATGGATGCGCTCTTTTTCCTGAAAGGGTTTTTAATGAGGCACCATATCGAGACCTAGATCACACCCGACTTAAAGGGACAAGGAAATTCCCACATGTATATATTTGCATTTTTTCTTTGAATAAAGTTTATTTAGATATTCTACAAGATTCCAAGACGTATTAATCTAAAGTATTCATCGTCCGATTATAAAGCAACAGGTCGGCAGAAAGTGAAAAACAAATTCACTGCGCGACCACGATAAAGACAATCGTCCGATAAAGGTGAAAACGCGATTCACCCAAAAGACGATCTAAAGACGCCAACCATTTTCTACAAATCGGCAAAGATGAACACAGAATAATGTAAGAAGTTATCGAAAACAATCCAAAAAAGAACCTGACGAGGTCTTACGGATAGCTAATATAATAACTTAAAAGACTGGCCGACGTTCAGAAATCGGATCAAGTCAACCCAAGTTATAAGTAAACCCTGGAAAGAGGTCTGGCCAACCCTATTAAAGAGGATTACTTTAACTTAGAAAGGCCTGACATAAGAAAGCCAGCCTAAAACTAAAAAGTTATACAAGTAGTCCCTGAAAGAGATTTGACAAAGATCCAAAAAAGAGGACTACGAAAAATAACTTAAAGGAGACCGACATAACCAAGTCGGACTCCTACCATTAAAAAAGTTATACAAGTAGTCCACGAAAGAGATCTGACAAAGATCCAAAAAAGAGGACTACGAAAAATAACTTAAAGGAGACCGACATAACCAAGTCGGACTCCTACCATTAAAAAAGTTATACAAGTAGTCCCTGAAAAAGACCGAGTAAAGGCCCAGAAAAGGGGATCACAAAAATAACTTATGAGGGGGACCTACATAAAGAAATTGGTCATAAGGCACTAAAAATACAAAACAAAAAGCGAGGAAACCGAGAAACAAGTCAGATCCCCCACAAGCACGGCCTCAAAAGGATCTAAGCTACAAACGATAAAGCACGCAAACAACCTAAAGAGGCCAGAACAACAAAATTTCAACAGATATCATGCATAATACGGCAAAAGCTTCAAGAGGTCACCACAAAACCAACCTCAGAAACTACTTTTGTTTTTCAAAAGTAGTTGCAAGACAGACAAACTAGAAGCGTCAAAACAAAACAAAGTTCAAAAGCCCACAAACCGAGCTATTTACACAAAATATCCAGAAAAAGATCAGCTAAAGATCGGGAGCTTTCTCGGCAGCATCAGTATGAGGAGAAGGCGGACGAGTCTGAAGGGGCACGGCATCTACGGTTCCATCATCCCGGTTCAGAATCTGGCAATCTGGAACAGATGTAACGGGAGGAACAGAGGAGGTCGATACCTTAAGAGAAGGCACTGGGGGAGGATCAGTCTCTTCATCATCCTGGTCATCAGGGACAATCTTACCATCTCTCACAACATTATCCAGGCTGATGAGAGTCAAGTCGGCATCAGGAGCAACAACCCGGAACTGCTCCATCAGGTTCTCGGAGGCAGCAGTTACACTACCCACAAGGTGACCCTGAAGCTCACTATAATTAACCCGAGCTGTTTCCAACTCCTCCCGAAGACGCATCAATTCCCTATAAGCCGAGACATAGCTATCCTTATGTTTCAAAGCCATGTCTTCGGCCAGCTTCAGAGAAGCGGCAAGGGCAATAGAGCTGGCCTTCTCACCCTCCAGTTCCTTCTCCACCTTGGCCAACTTCACCTCCAACTCCTCCTTCAGACCCTTGATTCAATCAAACTCTGACTTGGCCTCCTCCATAAAAGATTTGGTAGCATGAACCGGAATCCCCTGAATTGTTTGAAAAATAGCCGCACCCATATGGGCCATCTTCACACTATTTTGGGTAATAATATATAAATGCTTTAGAAGAGACACGTCGTCCATGGAAAGCCCACCATAAGGGGCAATTTGCTGGTTAACAAACTCAATGGCATCAAAATCTGGGGCATCCAAGTTAAAAGGCTCAGATGTTTTTTGCTTCTTGCTAGGAGGGGCACCAGGAGCTGCTGTAAAAGATTGTGGAGGATCGACCAGACGAACCCGAGGAATAGGAATTACCTTCCTCAGCCCAGGAGAACTCAGAATAGGAGGTTTAACTGGAGCCTGGGAAGAACCCTCGCCGACCACTTTGGCCGAAATGTTTAAAGCAGCAGTTGCCTTCTTCGCCTTCTTGAAGGCCTTCATGGAGTCATTGTTCTTAGACATCTCTGCAAACACAAAACAACCACGAAAAAGAGTTACAAAAGAGGAACAAAAAAGGAAATAAATATAGAGGCAAGTCGGGCCAATAGACAAACAAATACCCAAAGCAGGCCGAACCAAGGACGGATCATTCAGAAATCTCTTCATATCCAGATGGGGAGGCTTCCCCCACAAATCTTCAAGAACAACTACAAAAGCCCGCTCAACCTCACTAAGCATTTCCCATGTGTAACGTGGCACTCTTACAGTCTTTTGCCACTCTAGAGGAAAAGCAGGCTCATCATTTTATTCAAGAAAAAAGGGGCAGGCCCCCTCAACAGCTCGAACTTTAAAAAAGTAGTTCTTGAAGTCCTTAAAGGACTCATCATACATTGCAAACACTTTATGGCCCTGGGCGGACCGGAAAGAAACCCAAGAAGCTTTCTTTTTTGAAGAACCGCCAAGCTTGGCAGAAACAAACAAGTAAAGAAAAAGAGTCTGGGAAGGTGTTACATCTAGTTCACTACAGAGAAGTTGGAAAATTTTAATAAAACCCCAGGAATTGGGGTGAAGCTGGGATGGAGCAATATTACACGACCACAACAGATCAGTCTCAAAAGCAGTAAAAGGAAAGAAACGTTCAACTGGCTAAAAAAGTATTCATAAGCATAAAAGAAGGGGCGTTCTCCCTCAAAAGAAGTCGGAAAGCACACTCTCTCGTCAGAATCAGGGGCAACAAGCTCGTAATCCTCCTCACGGGCAATGTTACCACAAATGCTATGGCGCTTCCTCAGCTCTGTGCAAAATTCAGCATCCACAACAGAAACACACAACAAAACAAGGGAGTCCAGCCAATCAGACATCCCCTCGGGAACTCTGGAAGACATCTCTACAATGTTATTGCAAGAAGACATGAGGCCAACTAATCCTACAAAGTAAGAAAAGAAGATAAGGGTTACTACAAACATCTCGGACAAAGGGAGAAAACAACTCGGTCAGTAGATGAAACAGCGAAAAGGAAAACCCCAGGACTCAAACCAAAAGTCCTGAGGCATCCTTTGGAGGCAGTAACAAAGCAAGGTTTCCAGAAATACTCTACAGCTTACATCCTAGCATTTCTCAAAAAGGATTCAAAACAACAAACACTTTTCACCAAAGAAAAACACAGCAAATCATTACAAGCCTGCCAAGCAGTCCCAAACATCAAACACGACAAGCAGAGACCATTAAAGATGCAACCTTTTTTCAAAGATCAGGCAAAAAGAAAACCTCCAAAAACAAGGAACAGATGCAGATTCTCTGTCAGAAGCAACAAAACCCTAGAAAAGCCTCGACGAAAATGCCAAAAAGAGCATGAAAGAAAGCAAAACACGTTTACAGCAAAGGAAACAAAAGCAAAGATCACAAAAAGGTTCAAAGCTTTCAAACATGCGAAAACAGAACTTCACCAAAAAACTAAAGACGAAGCTACGAAAGAAGCAAGAAAGCTAGTACCAACCTGGAAAGGGCAGCGAGCTTCAAAGAAACTGAAGATGGAAATCTGGGAACATCTTCTCACAAAGAACGCGAACAAAGAGCAATGTCGCAGGGAGAAACGTAAAACTCCATGCGAAAACAGAAGCTCCAGAAACGCCAAAACGACGACGCAAACACAGAAAAAAGGAGAGGCGCAAAATAAGAAAATAGA